>NC_134695.1:74662306-74962306 GCF_050947455.1 Rhinoderma darwinii
TCTGGGGCCCTCCTGACTCCTGCACATGTCATCTGGGGCCCTCCTGACTCCTGCACATGTCATCTGCGGCCCTCCTGACTCCTGCACATGTCATCTGGGGCCCTCCTGACTCCTGCACATGTCATCTGCGGCCCTCCTGACTCCTGCACATGTCATCTGGGGCCCTCCTGACTCCTGCACATGTCATCTGGGGCCCTCCTGACTCCTGCACATGTCATCTGCGGCCCTCCTGACTCCTGCACATGTCATCTGGGGCCCTCCTGACTCCTGCACATGTCATCTGGGGCCCTCCTGACTCCTGCACATGTCATCTGCGGCCCTCCTGACTCCTGCACATGTCATCTGGGGCCCTCCTGACTCCTGCACATGTCATCTGCGGCCCTCCTGACTCCTGCACATGTCATCTGGGGCCCTCCTGACTCCTGCACATGTCATCTGCGGCCCTCCTGACTCCTGCACATGTCATCTGGGGCCCTCCTGACTCCTGCACATGTCATCTGGGGCCCTCCTGACTCCTGCACATGTCATCTGCGGCCCTCCTGACTCCTGCACATGTCATCTGGGGCCCTCCTGACTCCTGCACATGTCATCTGGGGCCCTCCTGACTCCTGCACATGTCATCTGGGGCCCTCCTGACTCCTGCACATGTCATCTGGGGCCCCTCCGACTTATCTCACGTTTTACTCATGTTTTTGTCGATTGAGTCAAGACACTGGGTGATATCTGCTCCAAATTTTTTGAAAGCTTTGTAGACTTTGTTGGCCCTTGACCATGTAGTTATAAGTTATATTTCTTGGAAATCCTCGAGCAGCAGTTACAGCGATTATTTGTCATTGATGGACTGACTGTAGTTGTGGGATGGGACTTGTGGCTGGTCAGACTTTTTTGACCAAACACATTAATTGGTTAATAATGCGGCGCTCTGGCGTTACCGTGTAGAACGTGCTGTAGGGGCCGAGAAGGTCCGTGGGGTGCGATTTCTCATCCAGAAGAGCAAAGTCTCCGAGTCTGAGGTCACAAATCACCTCATGTGAAAGGCCTGAGAAATCTCCAGGATTGTGGTGTTGGGATTAGAGCTGCGTGTGGTTTACATTCACTTCTTATTGTATTGGCAAATCTCAGAGATTACTCATAGATCACTATGGAGACTAACATTGTAAGACACAAACACGCGCCCAGGAATAATGTCATTACCGGGGTCAGGATCTGGATCATTTACATTTCCTCCTCATTGATAATCCGATTACTGGAGAATTCATGACACGAACATCCAGGGACAACCGGGACACAGCTTCACATTATGGCCGGGTTCACACAACGCAGTCTTTGATGCTTCTTTTTTTTTTTTTAGTCAAAACAAGGGGGAGAAATCTCTTTAGGATACGCTCCTCGCTGGCTGGAATATATGAATCAAAAACTGCACCAAACTGCCCTGTGTGAGCTTGGCCTTATAGTGTCATCTCCCCTCCTTTATTCGCTTTCTCCTCCTTCGGTAACTTCTTCCTCCTGCAGTGATTTAAACTATTTTTATTCCCCCCTCTTTGTGTGCTCATTTCCTCCTGCACTTATTTCCACCTCCACCTGCGCTCATTTCTTCTCTTATTCGCCCCGCTTCCTGTGCTCATTTCCTTCTCCTCCTGCACTTATTCCCTCTTCCTGTGCTCTCTTCCTCCTCCTGTTATTTCTCCCTCCTGCATTTATTCCCCCTCCTCAGATAATTCTTTCCCTACTTCCAACCTTTGATTCCTCCTCTTGTGCTCATTTCTACCTCCTCCTGTGCCCATTTCCTTCTCCTCCTGCGCTCATTTCCTCCTCCTCCTGCGCTCATTTCCTCCTCCTCCTGCGCTCAGCTTGTGCTCATTTCCTCCTCTTTGTCCTGTTCTCATTTTTTCCTCTTCCTCCTGTTCTCATTTCCTCCTGTTCTCATTTCCACCTGTTCTCATTTCCACCTGTTCTCATTTCCTCCTGTTCTCGTTTCCTCCTCTTCCTCCTGTTCTCGTTTCCTCCTCTTCCTCCTGTTCTCGTTTCCTCCTCCTCCTCCTGTTCTCGTTTCCTCCTCCTCCTCCTGTTCTCGTTTCCTCCTCCTCCTGTTCTCGTTTCCTCCTCCTCCTCCTGTTCTCGTTTCCTCCTCCTGTTCTCGTTTCCTCCTCCTGTTCTCGTTTCCTCCTCCTCCTGTTCTCGTTTCCTCCTCCTCCTGTTCTCGTTTCCTCCTCCTCCTGTTCTCGTTTCCTCCTCCTACTGTTCTCGTTTCCTCCTCCTCCTCCTGTTCTCGTTTCCTCCTTCTCCTTCTTCTGTTCTCGTTTCCTCCTCCTCCTTCTTCTGTTCTCGTTTCCTCCTCCTCCTCCTGTTCTCGTTTCCTCCTCCTCCTCCTGTGCTCGTTTCCTCCTCCTCCTGTGCTCGTTTCCTCCTCCTCCTGTGCTCGTTTCCTCCTCCTGTGCTCGTTGTTTCCTCCTCCTGTGCTCGTTGTTTCCTCCTCCTGTGCTCGTTGTTTCCTCCTCCTCTTGTGCTCATTGTTTCCTTCTCCTCCTGTTCTCATTTCCTTCTCCTCCTGTGCTCATTTCCTCCTCCTCCTCCTCTGTTTGTGCTCATTTCCGCCTCCTGTTCTCATTTCCTCTTCCTCCTGTTCTCATTTCCTCTTCCTCCTGTTCTCATTTCTTCCTCCTCCTCCTCCTGTGCTTGTTTCCTCCTCCTCCTGTGCTTGTTTCCTCCTCCTCCTGTTCTCCTTTCCTCCTCCTGTGCTCGTTTCCTCCTGTTCTCATTTCTTCCTCCTGTTCTCATTTCTTCCTCCTGTTCTCATTTCCTCCTCTTCCTCCTGTTCTCATTTCCTCCTGTTCTCATTTCCTCCTGTTCTCATTTCCTCCTGTTCTCATTTCCTCCTGTTCTCATTTCCACCTGTTCTCATTTCCACCTGTTCTCATTTCCTCCTGTTCTCATTTCCTCCTGTTCTCGTTTCCTCCTCTTCCTCCTGTTCTCGTTTCCTCCTCTTCCTCCTGTTCTCGTTTCCTCCTCCTGTTCTCGTTTCCTCCTCCTCCTCCTGTTCTCGTTTCCTCCTCCTCCTCCTGTTCTCGTTTCCTCCTCCTCCTCCTGTTCTCGTTTCCTCCTCCTCCTCCTGTTCTCGTTTCCTCCTCCTCCTCCTGTTCTCGTTTCCTCCTCCTCCTCCTGTTCTCGTTTCCTCCTCCTCCTCCTGTTCTCGTTTCCTCCTCCTCCTTCTGTTCTCGTTTCCTCCTCCTCCTCCTCCTGTTCTCGTTTCCTCCTCCTCCTCCTCCCGTTCTCGTTTCCTCCTCCTCCTCCTCCCGTTCTCGTTTCCTCCTCCTCCTCCTCCCGTTCTCGTTTCCTCCTCCTCCTCCTCCTGTTCTTGTTTCCTCCTCCTCCTCCTGTTCTTGTTTCCTCCTCCTCCTCCTCCTGATCTTGTTTCCTCCTCCTCCTGTTCTCGTTTCCTCCTCCTGTTCTCGTTTCCTCCTCCTCCTCCTCCTGTTCTCGTTTCCTCCTCCTCCTCCTCCCGTTCTCGTTTCCTCCTCCTCCTCCTCCTCCCGTTCTCGTTTCCTCCTCCTCCTCCTCCCGTTCTCGTTTCCTCCTCCTCCTCCTGTTCTTGTTTCCTCCTCCTCCTCCTCCTGATCTCGTTTCCTCCTCCTCCTGTTCTCGTTTCCTCCTCCTGTTCTCGTTTCCTCCTCCTCCTCCTCCTGTTCTCGTTTCCTCCTCCTCCTCCTGTTCTCGTTTCCTCCTCCTCCTCCTGTTCTCGTTTCCTCCTCCTCCTCCTGTTCTCGTTTCCTCCTCCTCCTCCTGTTCTCGTTTCCTCCTCCTGTTCTTGTTTCCTCCTCCTCCTCCTGTTCTCGTTTCTTCCTCCTCCTCCTCCTGTTCTCGTTTCCTCCTCCTCCTCCTGTTCTCGTTTCTTCCTCCTCCTCCTCCTGTTCTCGTTTCCTCCTCCTCCTTCTGTTCTCGTTTCCTCCTCCTCCTCCTCCTCCCGTTCTCGTTTCCTCCTCCTCCTCCTGTTCTCGTTTCCTCCTCCTCCTCCTGTTCTCGTTTCCTCCTCCTCCTCCTGTTCTTGTTTCCTCCTCCTCCTCCTGTTCTCGTTTCCTCCTCCTCCTCCTCCTGATCTCGTTTCCTCCTCCTCCTGTTCTCGTTTCCTCCTCCTGTTCTCGTTGTTTCCTCCTCCTCCTCCTGTTCTCGTTTCCTCCTCCTCCTCCTGTTCTCGTTTCCTCCTCCTCCTTCTTCTGTTCTCGTTTCCTCCTCCTGTTCTCGTTTCCTCCTCCGGTGCTCGTTGTTTCCTCCTCCTGTGCTCGTTGTTTCCTCCTCCTCTTGTGCTCGTTGTTTCCTTCTCCTCCTGTTCTCATTTCCTTCTCCTCCTGTGCTCATTTCCTCCTCCTCCTCTGTTTGTGCTCATTTCCTCTTCCTCCTGTTCTCATTTCCTCTTCCTCCTGTTCTCTTTTCTTCCTCCTCCTCCTCCTGTGCTTGTTTCCTCCTCCTCCTGTGATTGTTTCCTCCTCCTCCTGTTCTCGTTTCCTCCTCCTGTGCTCGTTTCCTCCTGTTCTCATTTCTTCCTCCTGTTCTCATTTCCTCCTCTTCCTCCTGTTCTCATTTCCTCCTGTTCTCATTTCCTCCTGTTCTCATTTCCACCTGTTCTCATTTCCACCTGTTCTCATTTCCTCCTGTTCTCGTTTCCTCCTCTTCCTCCTGTTCTAGTTTCCTCCTCCTCCTCCTGTTCTCGTTTCCTCCTCCTGTTCTCGTTTCCTCCTCCTCCTGTTCTCGTTTCCTCCTCCTCCTGTTCTCGTTTCCTCCTCCTCCTGTTCTCGTTTCCTCCTCCTCCTCCTCCTGTTCTCGTTTCCTCCTCCTCCTCCTCCTGTTCTCGTTTCCTCCTCCTCCTCCTCCTGTTCTCGTTTCCTCCTCCTCCTCCTCCTGTTCTCGTTTCCTCCTCCTCCTCCTCCTGTTCTCGTTTCCTCCTCCTCCTCCTCCTGTTCTCGTTTCCTCCTCCTCCTCCTCCTGTTCTCGTTTCCTCCTCCTGTTCTCGTTTCCTCCTCCTCCTCCTGTTCTCGTTTCCTCCTCCTGTTCTCGTTTCCTCCTCCTCCTCCTGTTCTCGTTTCCTCCTCCTCCTCCTGTTCTCGTTTCCTCCTCCTCCTCCTGTTCTCGTTTCCTCCTCCTGTTCTCGTTTCTTCCTCTTCCTTCTGTTCTCATTGCCTCCTGTACTCATTTCCTCCTCTTCCTCCTGTGCTCATTTTTTCCTCCTGTGCTCATTTTTTCCTCCTGTGCTCATTTTCTCCTCCTCCGCTTGTGCTCATTTCCTCCTCCTGTTCTCATTTCCTCCTCTTCCTCATGTTCTCATTTCCTCCTCTTCCTCATGTTCTCATTTCCTCCTCTTCCTCATGTTCTCATTTCCTCCTCCTCATGTTCTCATTTTCCCCTCCTCCTGTTCTTATTTCCTCCTCCTCCTCCTGTTCTCGTTTCCTCCTCCTCCTCCTGTTCTCGTTTCCTCCTCCTCCTCCTGTTCTCGTTTCCTCCTCCTCCTCCTGTTCTCGTTTCCTCCTCCTCCTCCTGTTCTCGTTTCCTCCTCCTCCTGTTCTCGTTTCCTCCTCCTCCTCCTGTTCTCGTTTCCTCCTCCTGTTCTCGTTTCCTCCTCCTGTTCTCGTTTCCTCCTCCTGTTCTCGTTTCCTCCTCCTGTTCTCGTTTCCTCCTCCTGTTCTCGTTTCCTCCTCCTGTTCTCGTTTCCTCCTCCTGTTCTCGTTTCCTCCTCCTCCTGTTCTCGTTTCCTCCTCCTCCTGTTCTCGTTTCCTCCTCCTCCTTCTTCTGTTCTTGTTTCCTCCTCCTTTGTTCGTTTCCTCCTCCTGTGCTCGTTGTTTCCTCCTCCTGTGCTCGTTGTTTCCTCCTCCTCTTGTGCTCGTTGTTTCCTTCTCCTCCTGTTCTCATTTCCTTCTCCTCCTGTGCTCATTTCCTCCTCCTCCTCTGTTTGTGCTCATTTCCTCTTCCTCCTGTTCTCATTTCCTCTTCCTCCTGTTCTCATTTCTTCCTCCTCCTCCTCCTCCTGTGCTCGTTTCCTCCTCCTCCTGTGCTCGTTTCCTCCTCCTCCTGTGCTCGTTTCCTCCTCCTCCTGTGCTCGTTTCCTCCTCCTCCTGTGCTCGTTTCCTCCTGTTCTCATTTCTTCCTCCTGTTCTCATTTCCTCCTCTTCCTCCTGTTCTCATTTCCTCCTGTTCTCGTTTCCTCCTCTTCCTCCTGTTCTCGTTTCCTCCTCCTCCTCCTCCTCCTGTTCTCGTTTCCCCCTCCTCCTCCTCCTCCTGTTCTCGTTTCCCCCTCCTCCTCCTCCTCCTGTTCTCGTTTCCCCCTCCTCCTCCTCCTGTTCTCGTTTCCCCCTCCTCCTCCTCCTGTTCTCGTTTCCCCCTCCTCCTCCTCCTGTTCTCGTTTCCTCCTCCTCCTGTTCTCGTTTCCTCCTCCTCCTCCTCCTGTTCTCGTTTCCTCCTCCTCCTCCTCCTGTTCTCGTTTCCTCCTCCTCCTCCTCCTGTTCTCGTTTCCTCCTCCTCCTCCTCCTGTTCTCGTTTCCTCCTCCTCCTCCTCCTGTTTCCTCCTCCTCCTCCTCCTGTTCTCGTTTCCTCCTCCTCCTCCTCCTGTTCTCGTTTCCTCCTCCTCCTCCTCCTGTTCTCGTTTCCTCCTCCTCCTCCTCCTGTTCTCGTTTCCTCCTCCTCCTCCTCCTGTTCTCGTTTCCTCCTCCTCCTCCTCCTGTTCTCGTTTCCTCCTCCTCCTGTTCTCGTTTCCTCCTCCTCCTGTTCTCGTTTCCTCCTGTTCTCGTTTCCTCCTCCTGTTCTCGTTTCCTCCTCCTGTTCTCGTTTCCTCCTCCTGTTCTCGTTTCCTCCTCCTGTTCTCGTTTCCTCCTCCTCCTCCTGTTCTCGTTTCCTCCTCCTGTTCTCGTTTCCTCCTCCTGTTCTCGTTTCCTCCTCCTGTTCTCATTTCCCCCCCCTCCTCCTCCTCATGTTCTCATTTCCCCCTCCTCCTCCTCCTGTTCTCGTTTCCCCCTCCTCCTCCTCCTGTTCTCGTTTCCCCCTCCTCCTCCTCCTGTTCTCGTTTCCTCCTCCTCCTCCTGTTCTCGTTTCCTCCTCCTCCTCCTCCTGTTCTCGTTTCCTCCTCCTCCTCCTCCTGTTCTCGTTTCCTCCTCCTCCTCCTCCTGTTCTCGTTTCCTCCTCCTCCTCCTCCTGTTCTCGTTTCCTCCTCCTCCTCCTCCTGTTCTCGTTTCCTCCTCCTCCTCCTCCTGTTCTCGTTTCCTCCTCCTCCTCCTGTTCTCGTTTCCTCCTCCTCCTCCTGTTCTCGTTTCCTCCTCCTGTTCTCGTTTCCTCCTCCTCCTCCAGTTCTCGTTTCCTCTTCTTCCTCCTGTTCTCGTTTCCTCCTCTTCCTCCTGTTCTGGTTTCCCCCCTCCTCCTCATGTTCTCATTTCCCCCCCCCTCCTCCTCCTCATGTTCTCATTTCCCCCTCCTCCTCATGTTCTCATTTCCCCCCTCCTCCTCCTGTTCTCATTTCCCCCCCTCCTCCTCCTGTTCTCATTTCCTCCTGAGCGAATTCTTCCTCTACCTCCAAACATCATCCACCTGCGCAGTGTAGAAATCTCACAATGTCTGGCCTATTATCATGGAAGTTGAGGATTACTATAGACGTATTTGAGTTTCATGGAGCTGACTGAGGAATAATAATAAAGTAACAAGTTTGTGTCTATCAGAATGACTGCATATAAAGTGACCCTGCGTTCTCCAGTTTCCAGGAATTCACAATAAAAATTGACAAGTGTCCACAAAGCTGCAGCGTTCCCTTGTGTTGCAACGCCGTGTCCTACTGGAGAGATATTTCATAATGTGGATTCTTTGACTCCGCGCGCTGCAGATATTATTCCTGGACTGCTCCGGGACTCAGGAATGTGATGCTTTTACTGGCACAAAGCACCCGCGCTCTTTCCTGGTGTCTTTCCAGGACCCCTGGCTGCATTCAGAATTCCTTCAGATTTGACACAATGGGGTTTAACCAAAATCCAACATACTTGATTTAATCACCATGGCCGGCCGTCTCTTCTACCTAATATGGACAAAACACGAGATCAAATCCCACTCACTGATGTCCTGACGCTGCGATCTGGAAATCCTGCACCTGTTCCTGTGTCATTCACTGCCCTCAGATGTAATTGTCTTAAGCAGGTAGATTATCCCCGGAGGAATTCTCTATAAAATTTGTACTCCGCCTGGCTGAAACTTCCCTGGGAACAGAAACTAGTGGAAAAGATTGAATCTGTAATGTAGAAAAAAAAAAAGAAATGTTCAGTTGGTCAGTGCTAAGAAAACAGAACACCCCGGATCAGTACACTGGGAGTTGTGCAGTGGATAAGGAACCACAGATGAGAGGGCCCAGAGGAGTGACTTGTAGAACGCACATGTAATTAATAGTAGTAGTCTGCTCATTTGGGACAGAGTAGCACTTTTTTTTTTTTTTAAAGCCCCCCCCCCCCCCATAGGCTCAAGTGCCTGGGTGTGATCCTGAGCTACAGCTTGCATTATACTCCAGAGCTGCACTCACTATTCTGCTGGTGGAGTCACTGTGTGCATACATTACTTATCCTGTACTGATCCTGAGTAACATCCTGTATTATACTCCAGAGCTGCACTCACTATTCTGCTGGTGGAGTCACTGTGTATATACATTACATTACTTATCCTGTACTGATCCTGAGTTACATCCTGTATTATACTGCAGAGCTGCACTCACTATACTGCTGGTGGAGTCACTGTGTACATACATTACTTATCCTGTACTGATCCTGAGTTATATCCTGTATTATACTCCAGAGCTGCACTCACTATTCTGCTGGTGGAGTCACTGTGTACATACATTATATTACTTATCCCTTACTGATCCTGAGTTATATCATGTATTATACTCCAGAGCTGCGCTCACTATTCTGCTGGTGGAGTCACTGTGTACATACATTATATTACTTATCCCTTACTGATCCTGAGTTATATCATGTATTATACTCCAGAGCTGCACTCACTATTCTGCTGGTGGAGTCACTGTGTACATACATTACATTACTTATCCTGTACTGATCCTGAGTTATAGCCTGTATTATACTCCAGAGCTGCACTCACTATTCTGCTGGTGGAGTCACTGTGTACATACATTATATTACTTATCCTGTACTGATCCTGAGTTACATCCTGTATTATACTCCAGAGCTGCACTCACTATTCTGCTGGTGGAGTCACTGTGTACATACATTACATTACTTATCCTGTACTGATCCTGAGTTATATCCTGTATTATACTCCAGAGCTGCACTCACTATTCTGCTGGTGGAGTCACTGTGTACATACATTACATTACTTATCCTGTACTGATCCTGAGTTATATCCTGTGTTATACTCCAGAGCTGCACTCACTATTCTGCTGGTGGAGTTACTGTGTACATACATTACATTACTTATCCTGTACTGATCCTGAGATACATTTAATTATTAGAAAAGTGTGAATACAGCTCTGGATGTGACTGGAGCATAAGACATGATGTAACTCACCATATCATGTGAGTAAAGCAAAGGCTTACATTATTTTAAACATATTGAATTCTAGTAGTGCTTAAGGAGTACTGCAGAGTAGCAGAGCGTCCCGACCACCCGCCGAGCTGTACACACAGCCTTGAACTTGCTCTCAGAATAACATTGACCGTATTCGTGTTATTATTAATGTCAGCGCAGCAGCGAATGGCTCCAAATTACAACCCAGAGACCCCAAATTACAGGCTGTGGAGTCACCACAATATGATAATAAATGAGGAGCGCGGCCGCCATGATCCTGCAGAATGTTCCCCTGTGCGGTGCATGAGGCTACTGCCGGCCCATCTCCATAATAAGGGGTATGTGCACTTTAGCAACCAATTGTTTTATGGCTCCAATGCCCCCCTGAAGGACTGGGAATCCCTTTGAGGCCGGGTCCAGACGCAGCAGCAATCTCTGTGCTGTACCGATGAATGAGTTGGTCATTACCTGGATTATTCACTCTTGTGCTGGCGGTAGAGCCTGTTCTGGAGCCAATTATATGTGAATGCTAAAACAGATCCTCTCTCTCCTCACAGCCCAGCGGGAAGGGTCCCCGACTCCCCGAGGTTTACTGTGTGATCAGCCGGCTGGGATGCTTCGACCTGTTCTCCAAGGTAAGATGAGGGGAGATTGGGGCACATTCACACTCTACACATAGACATTCTCCTACAATTATTAGCATTTGGCGCTCGTCTGGTTAATTTCGAGCCTTTTGATTAGATATGATCAGACTTATTATATAATATTACAAGAGATCCGTATCCGCCATCAGTAGTTCCTGCAGGAGCGCCATCCACAGACGCGTCCACCATTGTCAGATAAGCAAAAAAGACTTTTCATTGTGGCATTACCGCTCATCACAACTGCAAGCGACGTCATCTGCTCCATTCACTTAAAGGGGTGCTCCAACCACGTGGTCTCGGGATGTGTTGGAAGGTGTCGGTGTCCTGGTTGAACATCTGGAGGAGGTAGAATCGCACCCGCCACCAGGTCCAGTTCATTCAGGGTATTAGTGGGGACCCTGCACTGATGTGATTTGTGATTGACAGGAGATCATATAGTTGGAGTCCCTCTTTAAGTGTTACAACTCTGGTTACATGCATGGGCACATGTTCAAACAGTCAATTCTAGCCCAGTCATGCGACCAGTTCACCCACTATGGCCGGTTCTGGTGTCTAGGAGTAAATAGTGAGAATATACGTGTGCCCCCTCATTCATTATACTCCGGACTGGAACATGATCAGAAATGCTGCTGGGTTCCAGGTCAAACCACTAAGTCCTGTCATAGTCCCGCTCTCTCCATGCTGCTGGGAACGCAGAGCGCACTCATATTTGTGTTGGTGTCCGTTTCTTAATTAAGTGGAGGAAACTCAATGACTTTCTGCTCCTTCTTAGGTGCTCGTACAGACACTGAACTCTCAGATGTAGCAGAGCTAAGTGTGTCATGTGACACAAATCAGTGTAACAGTCCAATACATTAGTTGTGATTTTACACAGGACTGCAGGTAATACCTAAGTCATCTTAAAGTGATACCCCACCTTGGAGCCATGTAAAACATTCGATTCTGGAATTGTAGGCAGGCAGGGGGGCTCATGTGTTGAGGGTGCCAGATGCCCCCATAACAGTGTATCACCCACAGATGCCCCCATAACAGTGTATCACCCACAGATGCCCCCATAACAGTGTATCACCCACAGATGCCCCCATAACAGTGTATCACCCACAGATGCCCCCATAACATTGTATCACCCACATATGTCCCCATAACAGTGTATCACCCACAGATGCCCCCATAACAATGTATCACCCACATATGTCCCCATAACAGTGTATCACCCACAGATGTCCCCATAACAGTGTATCCTCCACATTTCCCCATAACAGTGTATCCTCCACAGATGTCCCCATAAAAATGTATCATCCACAGATGTCCTCATAACAGTGTATCACCCACAGATGTCCCCATAACAGTGTATCACCCACAGATGCCCCCATAACAATGTATCACCCACATATGTCCCCATAACAGTGTATCACCCACAGATGTCCCCATAACAGTGTATCACCCACAGATGTCCCCATAACAGTGTATCATCCACAGATGTCCCCATAACAGTGTATCACCCACAGATGTCCGCATAACAGTGTATCCTCCACAGATGTCCCCATAACAGTGTATCCTCCACAGATGTCCCCATAACAGTGTATCATCCACAGATGTCCCCATAACAGTGTATAACCCACAGATGTCCCCATAACAGTGTGTTAGCCTAAGATTGTCTGACTTGAAACCTTGTATACAGCATCTTGGATTTTGGCAATAAAGACCAAGGAAATGTGATACTTTGTTGCCAGGATCGTTCCTCTTGGAGGGTCTGGACCTGATGCTTCTTCTTCGCTGCTTTGGTGAATTATCAATTATAACTTTATCATCCTGGTCTTTAGATCCTGGACGAGGTGGAGCGGAGGAGGGGGATTTCTGCTGCACTTGTCTACCCATTTATGAGGAGTCTGATGGAGTCTCCTTTTCCGGCTCCAGGGAAAACGATCCGTGTGAAGACGTTCCTCCCGGGCGCAGGGAATGAGGTACCGGAGCCCTCTCGTGTCGTCGGTCTCCCGTGTCGTCGGTCTCTCGTGTCGTCGGTCTCCCGTGTCGTCGGTCTCTCGTGTCGTCGGTCTCTCGTGTCGTCGGTCTCTCGTGTCGTCGGTCTCCCGTGTCGTCGGTCTCTCGTGTCGTCGGTCTCTCGTGTCGTCGGTCTCTCGTGCCGTCGGTCTCTCGTGCCGTCGGTCTCTCGTGCCGTCGGTCTCTCGTGTCCTTGGTCTCTCCTGTCTTCGGTCTCTCGTGTCCTCGGTCTCTCCTGTCCCCGGCTCTCTCGTGTCGTCGGTCCCTCGTGTCGTCGGTCTCTCGTGTCGTCGGTCTCTCGTGTCTTCGGTCTCTCGTGTCTTCGGTCCATCGTGTCTTCGGTCCCTCGTGTCGTCGGTCCCTCGTGTCGTCGGTCTCTCGTGCCGTCGGTCTCTCGTGCCGTCGGTCTCTCGTGCCGTCGGTCTCTTGTGTCTTCGGTCTCTCGTGTCCTCGGTCTCTCGTGTCTTCGGTCTCTCGTGTCTTCGGTCTCTCGTGTCTTCGGTCTCTCGTGTCTTCGGTCTCTCGTGTGTTTGGTCTCTCGTGTGTTCGGTCTCTCGTGTCGTCGGTCTCTCGTGTCGTCGGTCTCTCGTGTCTTCGGTCACTCGTGTCGTCGGTCTCTCGTGTCGTCGGTCTCTCGTGTCGTCGGTCTCTCGTGTGATCGCCTTCTTTCATTGGTCCTCATACCATGTGTTACTATTGTCCCTTTAGGTCATCGAGCTGCGGAGACCGATGGATTCACGGCTGGAACATGTGGACTTTGATTGTCTCTTCAGATGCCTCAGCGTCCGACAAATCATCCGGATATTTGCCTCGCTGCTGCTGGAGAGAAGAGTCATATTTGTGGCAGAGAAGTTGAGGTAAGGTCTGGACATGGCGGCCGCTGCTCTGTGGGCTAAACCAATGCAAGATCGGGAGAATTTTTATCATTTAGTGCTGGACTAAGTCAGTTGTCTACAAACTGTTGTGAAACTACAACTCTCAGCATGCCCTGACAGTCTGCAGTGTAGTGATATCACATAAAGAAGCGCAGTAGGTGGTGATGTCATATATTGAGGGCAGAGTAGGTGGTGATGTCATATATTGAGGGCAGAGTAGGGTGATGATGTCACATATAGGGGACGGACGTTACTGAGAAACAAGTCCTTATCCAGTCCCTGCCCTCCCCACCAGTGGTCCCGTGGCTCTTTCTGGGGCTCCTCTCTATTCCCTCTGCCCCTGTAAGGGCTCATTCAGACTACCGTGAATAACGTCCGTGTGCTGGGCAGGGAAATCACGCGCCGCACACTGACTTGTTGATCTCAATGGGGCCGTTCACACGTGCAGGAGTTTTCACGCACCTATCGCCCATTGAAGTCAATCCGTGTGCGGTGCGTGATTTACGCATCAATTCAATTTAAAAAAAAAAATTTGCTCTGCCAGTGGCAAAGAACCCTGATGCATAACGGACCAGATTCACGCACGTTTTTCACGCGCGTGAATCGGATATGCTGGTGTGAATACAGCCTCATTTATGTAGAATACTGCACTGTGGTTCTTTCGCAGCTGTCTGGGCCCCGGGATAAGTCATCCAGCATCATTGCTGCCTATGAATGATGAGCCAGAATCTTCCTGGTTGTTTTTACATCATTATATACAGCATTTATATCGACTCCGTCCTTGCACAGATATTTTCAGACTGGATGTGTAGAACTTTACAATCATTCCCACTCATTCTGCCCGTCTCAGCTCAGCGGGGGCCATTTGTTTGTGGTCTTGTTTTTTCATGGGCTGTGCTGCCGCCTACAGGTTACTTCAAATATTACATGTACTCCAAACGTGTCCTCCCCATGAATGATGCTTCTCACCATAAAGTCCTAAATTTATAATAGTACAGCAGCGTTATAAGAGGAGCGGCTGATATCAGTCACATATATAGATGTAAGGACTGCAGGATATAATAGTACAGCAGTGATATAAGAGGAGCGGCTGATATCAGTCACATATACAGATGTAAGGACTGGAGGATATAATAGTACAGCAGCGTTATAAGAGGAGCGGCTGATATCAGTCACATATATAGATGTAAGAACTGGAGGATATAATAGTACAGCAGTGATATAAGAGGAGCGGCTGATATCAGTCACATATATAGATGTAATGTCTCTGGAGGATATAATAGTACAGCAGTGATATAAGAGGAGCGGCTGATATCAGTCACATATATAGATGTAAGGACTGGAGGATATAATAGTACAGAAGTGATATAAGAGGAGCGGCTGATATCAGTCACATATATAGATGTAAGGACTGGAGGATATAATAGTACAGCAGTGATATAAGAGGAGTGGCTGATATCAGTCACACATATGATGTAATGTCTCTGGAGGATATAATAGTACAGCAGTGATATAGGAGGAGCGGCTGATATCTGTCACATATATAGATGTAAGGACTGGAGGATATAATAGTACAGCCATGATATAAGAGGAGCGGCTGATATCAGTCACATATATAGATGTAAGGACTGGAGGATATAATAGTACAGCAGTGATATAAGAGGAGCGGCTGATATCAGTCACATATATAGATGTAAGGAGTGGAGGATATAATAGTACAGCAGCGTTATAAGAGGAGCGGCTGATATCAGTCACATATATAGATGCAAGGACTGGAGGATATAATAGTACAGCAGTGATATAAGAGGAGCGGCTGATATCAGTCACATATATAGATGTAAGGACTGGAGGATATAATAGTACTACAGTGATAAGAGGAGCGGCTGATATCAGTCACATGTATAGATGTAAGGACTGGAGGATATAATAGTACAGCAGTGATATAAGAGGAGCGGCTGATATCAGTCACATATATATATATAGATGTAAGGACAGGAGGATATAATAGTACAGCAGTGATATAAGAGGAGCGGCTGATATCAGTCACATATATAGATGTAAGGACTGGAGGATATAATAGTACAGCAGTGATATAAGAGGAGCAGCTGATATCAGTCACATATACAGATGTAAGGACTTGGGGATATAATAGTACAGCAGTGATATAAGAGGAGCGGCTGATATCAGTCACATATATAGATGTAAGGACTGGAGGATATAATAGTACAGCAGTGATATAAGAGGAGGGCTGATATCAGTCACATATATAGATGTAAGGACTGGAGGATATAATAGTACAGCAGTGATATAAGAGGAGGGCTGATATCAGTCACATATATAGATGTAAGGACTGGAGGATATAATAGTACAGCAGTGTTATAAGAGGAGCGGCTGATATCAGTCGCATATATAGATGTAAGGACTGGAGGATATAATAGTCCAGCAGTGATATAAGAGGAGCGGCTGATATCAGTCACATATATAGATGTAAGGACTGGGGGATATAATAGTACAGCAGTGATATAAGAGGAGCGGCTGATATCTGTCACATATATAGATGTAAGGACTGGAGGATATAATAGTACAGCAGTGTTATAAGTGGAGCGGCTGATATCAGTCACATATATAGATGTAAGGACTGGAGGATATAATAGTACAGCAAGGTTATAAGAGGAGTGGCTGATATCAGTCACATATATAGATGTAAGGACTGGAGGATATAATAGTGCAGCAGTGATATAAGAGGAGCGGCTGATATCAGTCACATATATAGATGTAAGGACTGGAGGATATAATAGTACAGCAAGGTTATAAGAGGAGTGGCTGATATCAGTCACATATATAGATGTAAGGACTGGAGGATATAATAGTACAGCAGTGTTATAAGAGGAGCGGCTGATATCAGTCACATATATAGATGTAAGGAGTGGAGGATATAATAGTACAGCAGTGATATAAGAGGAGCGGCTGATATCAGTCACATATATAGATGTAAGGACTGGAGGATATAATAGTACAGCAGTGTTATAAGAGGAGCAGCTGATATCAGTCACATATATAGATGTAAGGACTGGAGGATATAATAGTACAGCAGTGATATAAGAGGAGCGGCTGATATCAGTCACATATATAGATGTAAGGACTGGAGGATATAATAGTACAGCAGTGATATAAGAGGAGCGGCTGATATCAGTCACATATATAGATTTAAGGACTGGAGGATATAATAGTACAACAGTGATATAAGAGGAGCGGCTGATATCAGTCACATATATAGATGTAAGGACTGGAGGATATAATAGTACAACAGTGATATAAGAGGAGCGGCTGATATCAGTCACATATATAGATGTAAGGCTGGAGGATATAATAGTACAGCAGTGATATAAGAGGAGCGGCTGATATCAGTCACATATATAGATGTAAGGACTGGAGGATATAATAGTACAGCAGTGATATAAGAGGAGCAGCTGATATCAGTCACATATATAGATGTAAGGACTGGAGGATATAATAGTACAGCAGTGATATAAGAGGAGTGGCTGATATCTGTCACATATATAGATGTAAGGACTGGAGGATATAATAGTACAGCAAGGTTATAAGAGGAGTGGCTGATATCAGTCACATATATAGATGTAAGGACTGGAGGATATAATAGTACAGCAGTGATATAAGAGGAGCTGCTGATATCAGTCACATATATAGATGTAAGGACTGGAGGATATAATAGTACAGCAGTGATATAAGAGGAGCGGCTGATATCAGTCACATATATAGATGTAAGGACTGGAGGATATAATAGTACAGCAGTGATATAAGAGGAGCGGCTGATATCAGTCACATATATAGATGTAAGGACTGGAGGATATAATAGTACAGCAGTGATATAAGAGGAGCGGCTGATATCAGTCACATATATAGATGTAAGGACTGGAGGATATAATAGTACAGCAGTGATATAAGAGGAGCGGCTGATATCAGTCACATATATAGATGTAAGGACTGGAGGATATAATAGTACAGCAGTGATATAAAAGGAGCGGCTGATATCAGTCACATATATAGATGTAAGGACTGGAGGATATAATAGTACAGCAGTGATATAAGAGGAGCGGCTGATATCAGTCACATATATAGATGTAAGGACTGGAGGATATAATAGTACAGCAGTGTTATAAGAGGAGCGGCTGATATCAGTCACATATATAGATGTAAGGACTGGAGGATATAATAGTACAGCAGTGATATAAGAGGAGCGGCTGATATCAGTCACATATATAGATGTAAGGACTGGAGGATATAATAGTACAGCAGTGATTTAAGAGGAGCGGCTGATATCAGTCACATATGATGTAATGTCTCTGGAGGATATAATAGTACAGCAGTGATATAAGAGGAGCGGCTGATATCAGTCACATATGATGTAATGTCTCTGGAGGATATAATAGTACAGCAGTGATATAAGAGGAGCGGCTGATATCAGTCACATATATAGATGTAAGGACTGGAGGATATAATAGTACAGCAGTGATATAAGAGGAGCTGCTGATATCAGTCACATATATAGATGTAAGGACTGGAGGATATAATAGTACAGCAGTGATATAAGAGGAGCGGCTGATATCAGTCACATATATAGATGTAAGGACTGGAGGATATAATAGTACAGCAGTGTTATAAGAGGAGCAGCTGATATCAGTCACATATATAGATGTAAGGACTGGAGGATATAATAGTACAGCAGTGATATAAGAGGAGCGGCTGATATCAGTCACATATATAGATGTAAGGACTGGAGGATATAATAGTACAGCAGTGATATAAGAGGAGCGGCTGATATCAGTCACATATATAGATTTAAGGACTGGAGGATATAATAGTACAACAGTGATATAAGAGGAGCGGCTGATATCAGTCACATATTTAGATGTAAGGACTGGAGGATATAATAGTACAACAGTGATATAAGAGGAGCGGCTGATATCAGTCACATATATAGATGTAAGGCTGGAGGATATAATAGTACAGCAGTGATATAAGAGGAGCGGCTGATATCAGTCACATATATAGATGTAAGGACTGGAGGATATAATAGTACAGCAGTGATATAAGAGGAGCAGCTGATATCAGTCACATATATAGATGTAAGGACTGGAGGATATAATAGTACAGCAGTGATATAAGAGGAGTGGCTGATATCTGTCACATATATAGATGTAAGGACTGGAGGATATAATAGTACAGCAAGGTTATAAGAGGAGTGGCTGATATCAGTCACATATATAGATGTAAGGACTGGAGGATATAATAGTACAGCAGTGATATAAGAGGAGCGGCTGATATCAGTCACATATATAGATGTAAGGACTGGAGGATATAATAGTACAGCAGTGATATAAGAGGAGCGGCTGATATCAGTCACATATATAGATGTAAGGAGTGGAGGATATAATAGTACAGCAGTGATATAAGAGGAGCGGCTGATATCAGTCACATATATAGATGTAAGGACTGGAGGATATAATAGTACAGCAGTGTTATAAGAGGAGCGGCTGATATCAGTCACATATATAGATGTAATGTCTCTGGAGGATATAATAGTACAGCAGTGATATAAGAGGAGCGGCTGATATCAGTCACATATGATGTAATGTCTCTGGAGGATATAATAGTACAGCAGTGATATAAGAGGAGCGGCTGATATCAGTCACATATATAGATGTAAGGACTGGAGGATATAATAGTACAGCAGTGATATAAGAGGAGCTGCTGATATCAGTCACATATATAGATGTAAGGACTGGAGGATATAATAGTACAGCAGTGATATAAGAGGAGCGGCTGATATCAGTCACATATATAGATATAAGGACTGGAGGATATAATAGTACAGCAGTGATATAAGAGGAGCGGCTGATATCAGTCACATATATATAGATGTAAGGACTGGAGGATATAATAGTACAGCAGTGTTATAAGAGGAGCGGCTGATATCAGTCACATATATAGATGTAAGGACTGGAGGATATAATAGTACAGCAGTGATATAAGAGGAGCGGCTGATATCAGTCACATATATAGATGTAAGGACTGGAGGATATAATAGTACAGCAGTGATATAAGAGGAGCGGCTGATATCAGTCACATATACAGATGTAAGGACTGGAGGATATAATAGTACAGCAGTGTTATAAGAGGAGTGGCTGATATCAGTCACATATATAGATGTAAGGACTGGAGGATATAATAGTACAGCAGTGATATAAGAGGAGCGGCTGATGTCAGTCACATATATAGATGTAAGGACTGGAGGATATAATAGTACAGCAGTGATATAAGAGGAGCGGCTGATATCAGTCACATATATAGATGTAAGGACTGGAGGGTATAATAGTACAGCAGTGATATAAGAGGAGCGGCTGATATCAGTCACATATATAGATGTAAGGACTGGAGGATATAATAGTACAGCAGTGATATAAGAGGAGCGGCTGATATCAGTCACATATATAGATGTAAGGACTGGAGGATATAATAGTACAGCAGTGATATAAGAGGAGCGGCTGATATCAGGCACATATATAGATGTAAGGACTGGAGGATATAATAGTACAGCAGTGATATAAGAGGAGCGGCTGATATCAGTCACATATATAGATGTAAGGACTGGAGGATATAATAGTACAGCAGTGATATAAGAGGAGCGGCTGATATCAGTCACATATATAGATGTAAGGACTGGAGGATATAATAGTACAGCAGTGATATAAGAGGAGCGGCTGATATCAGTCACATATATAGATGTAAGGACTGGAGGATATAATAGTACAGCAGTGATATAAGAGGAGCGGCTGATATCAGTCACATATATAGATGTAAGGACTGGAGGATATAATAGTACAGCAGTGATATAAGAGGAGCGGCTGATATCAGTCACATATATAGATGTAAGGACTGGAGGATATAATAGTACAGCAGTGATATAAGAGGAGCGGCTGATATCAGTCACATATACAGATGTAAGGACTGGAGGATATAATAGTACAGCAGTGATATAGGAGGAGCGGCTGATATCAGTCACATATATAGATGTAAGGACTGGAGGATATAATAGTACAGCAGTGATATAAGAGGAGCGGCTGATATCAGTCACATATACAGATGTAAGGACTGGAGGATAGAATAGTACAGCAGTGATATAAGAGGAGCGGCTGATATCAGTCACATATATAGATGTAAGGACTGGAGGATATAATAGTACAGCGGTGATATAAGAGAAGCGGCTGATATCAGTCACATATATAGATGTAAGGACTGGAGGATATAATAGTACAGCAGTGATATAAGAGGAGCGGCTGATATCAGTCACATATACAGATGTAAGGACTGGAGGATAGAATAGTACAGCAGTGATATAAGAGGAGCGGCTGATATCAGTCACATATATAGATGTAAGGACTGGAGGATATAATAGTACAGCAGTGATATAGGAGGAGCGGCTGATATCAGTCACATATATAGATGTAAGGACTGGAGGATATAATAGTACAGCAGTGATATAAGAGGAGAGGCTGATATCAGTCACATATATAGATGTAAGGACTGGAGGATATAATAGTACAGCAGTGATATAAGAGGAGCAGCTCATATCAGTCATATATATAGATGTAAGGACTGGAGGATATAATAGTACAGCAGTGATATAAGAGGAGCGGCTGATATCAGTCACATATATGATGTAATGTCTCTGGAGGATATAATAGTACAGCAGTGTTATAAGAGGAGCGGCTGATATCAGTCACATATATAGATGTAAGGACTGGAGGATATAATAGTACAGCAGTGATATAAGAGGAGCGGCTGATATCTGTCACATATATAGATGTAAAGACTGGAGGATATAATAGTACAGCAGTGTTATAAGAGGAGCGGCTGATATCAGTCACATATATAGATGTAAGGACTGGAGGATATAATAGTACAGCAGTGATATAAGAGGAGCGGCTGATATCAGTCACATATATAGATGTAAAGACTGGAGGATATAATAGTACAGCAGTGATATAAGAGGAGCGGCTGATATCAGTCACATATATAGATGTAAGGACTGGAGGATATAATAGTACAGCAGTGATATAAGAGGAGCGGCTGATATCTGTCACATATATAGATGTAAGGACTGGAGGATATAATAGTACAGCAGTGATATAAGAGGAGCGGCTGATATCAGTCACATATATAGATGTAAGGACTGGAGGATATAATAGTACAGCAGTGATATAGGAGGAGCGGCTGATATCAGTCACATATATAGATGTAAGGACTGGAGGATATAATAGTACAGCAGTGATATAAGAGGAGCGGCTGATATCTGTCACATATATAGATGTAAGGACTGGAGGATATAATAGTACAGCAGTGATATAAGAGGAGCGGCTGATATCAGTCACATATATGGATGTAAGGACTGGAGGATATAATAGTACAGCAGTGATATAAGAGGAGCGGCTGATATCAGTCACATATATAGATGTAAGGACTGGAGGATATAATAGTACAGCAGTGATATAGGAGGAGCGGCTGATATCAGTCACATATATAGATGTAAGGACTGGAGGATATAATAGTACAGCAGTGATATAAGAGGAGCGGCTGATATCAGTCACATATACAGATGTAAGGACTGGAGGATATAATAGTACAGCAGTGATATAAGAGGAGCGGCTGATATCAGTCACATATATGGATGTAAGGACTGGAGGATATAATAGTACAGCAGTGATATAAGAGGAGCGGCTGATATCAGTCACATATATGGATGTAAGGACTGCAGGATATAATAGTACAGCAGTGATATAAGAGGAGCGGCTGATATCAGTCACATATATGGATGTAAGGACTGGAGGATATAATAGTACAGCAGTGTTATAAGAGGAGCGGCTGATATCAGTCACATATATGATGTAATGTCTCTGGAGGATAGAATAGTACAGCAGTGATATAAGAGGAGCGGCTGATATCAGTCACATATATAGGTGTAAGGACTGGAGGATATAATAGTACAGCAGTGATATAAGAGGAGCGGCTGATATCAGTCACATATATGGATGTAAGGACTGGAGGATATAATAGTACAGCAGTGATATAAGAGGAGCGGCTGATATCAGTCACATATATGGATGTAAGGACTGCAGGATATAATAGTACAGCAGTGTCTTCACCCCCTGTCGTCCATCCCGGTTAAAAAAACCACTACAGACAGTTTCTTCCCAGGCTGATAACAGGGAGCAATAGATAGTATTCACCTTTCCTATAATCAGCATATTGCCAAACTGAAATAGCTGATAACAGGGAGCAATAGATTGCAGTAACCTGCACAGGGAGAGATGACGGCCTGCAGATGTTGTGTTCTTCTCGGTTATGATCTGTGACCCTGTGACGGTCTCTTCTCTCCTCAGCACTCTCTCCAGCTGCTCTCACGCCGTCGTAGCTCTGCTCTACCCTTTTTCCTGGCAGCACACCTTCATCCCCGTCCTGCCCTCCTCCATGATTGACATCGTATGTTGCCCGACGCCTTTCCTGGTGGGATTGCTTTCCAACTCGCTGCCGAAACTGAAGGAGCTGCCGGTAGAAGAGGTGAGAACGAAACTGCGTCCCCAGCCCCGGATACTGCCCCCCAATTCAGTTCAAGGAAAATGAGTCTGTGTGAGGAGTGATCTGTGATCCTTAGAGGGTCTCCGCCCCGTATGAGTGTTCATGAGCGGCCACCACCATGTCTGTGCCTTATTGTCCCACTAATATCAATGGAAAAATCTATTGACCTGCTTGGAGTATCCGACATATCAGAACTGGAGGCCTGGAGGGGCGCTGCTTCAGAAGATCGCTGCGGACCTTTCATTCTTGTTGGGGGTCTCCGCCCAATGACCTGGGTAAAGAACCGTCCCCGTAGGTGCTGCACTGAAGTCTGCTCATGTAGCGGTCCTGTGACAGTCCTCTCTCTTCACAGGCGCTGATGGTGGATCTCGGCTCCGATCGTTTTATAAGACAGGTGAGAGTTTTCAGCAGTTCTGCACCATAAAGGGTTAATGTTCTGGGATTTCATTCATTAATTCCCGTCCTGCGAGGACTTCTCATTATAACGGACCATATAGCGAATATAATGGTGACATTTACTAGGGCCGCGACCTTCCGACTCTCTGTTTCTAGGACATCCGCTTCAGAGAAAAGTTTTGAACTTGTCTGATAACTTTTCTAACCCATTGAGGACATTTCCATCAGTCAGAGATAAATTTGCCCCCATAAGTTCTGCCAGGCACCATGTTGATGACTGTGGGGTCATTTCTTGTTGATCCGGTGACCTCACATTGAATGGGGTGAGGGGCTGTGCAGAAGCGGCAGCTCTTGGCTGTGGCTCCTTTTGTGGGCCCCTGAACTCAGTCTTAGGAGCCCCGGGTGGGATCTGCTGCTGTAGCGGATATGCATTGGGGGCTGGGTATGTCGCCCCCGTCTCAGCAGTGGAGTAATGTCCGCTCTATGTTGTTGTGTTTGCAGATGGATGATGAGGACGCGTTGTTACCCCGGAAGCTGCAGGCGGCTCTGGAGCAGGCGCTGGAGAGGAAGGGCGAGCTCATCAGCCAGGACTCGGACAGCGACACTGATGAAGGTGAGTGCGGGGACACGGGAAGCGGTGATGTAAGTGGACGACATCCGCTGATCACTAGGTGTATTGTGGGCGACATGGGGCGCAAATATCATATGTGGGACCTGTGCATCCGGGGCCCAGCAGATAAGAGGCCCCTCTGCCCCCTTAAAAGCAGCTTCTTACTGTCTGTAAGGCCTTATTTACACGAACATGCTTCACGTCCGTGAAAATCACGCGCGTCGCACGGACCTATGTTAGTGAATTGGGCCGTTCAGATATTCCGTGTTTTTCACACAGCTTATGTCCTATACTTGAGCGGTTTTCGCGCATCCTGCACACATTGAAGTCAATGGGTGCGTGAAAACCGCGCACGCCACACGGAAGCACTTCCGTGTGCTGTGCGTGATTCGCAAATGTGTTTCAATGCATCACCATTTCAAGATCTCTGCTTGCTGTCAGTGAGTAGGAACATTTGTTTATATCTTGAGGCTGGAAACTCCTCCTGATCCAACGGACAGTGTGCATGGCTCATAACAAGAAAGCGCTCCGCTGATACACTGTAACGAGCTGAGTCAGCAGATGGAATATCTCAGTTTATAAAGCGCCAGCAATGTCAAACAACGAAGGGTTAATGGCATTTCTCTATATCCGCGTTGCAGCAGTGACGGTCATTATGTTCCTCCCTCGTCAGTAACGTCGTCTCTCTGGAAGTGTTCAACTGGACCAGAAGAGATGTTTTCTCAAACAAATCCAAATCCATCCTTAAAGATCGTAGAAGACATAGACAACGACAAACAAGCCAACGTAGAGTCAGCTTTAGCTCAACTGAGCCAGAAACAACGGATGGAGGAGAGGGGACATCTGACTTTGATTTACCGCAAGAAGCTGGCTCGTATAGACACTCCTTTCCAGTCAGACGTGGCCCCCCAAAAAACGCGGGCGCAGGGGGGGCAGGAAACATAGAAACAACGGATACCATACTGCCACGTCGACTACGCAATCAGAGACTTTGAATGAGTCTATGGATGTTATCAATCTGTCCCAAACGCCTCTTTCTCCCACTCAGATTGAAGTGCTTTCTCTTGGTCTTAATTTTGCTCCTAATAAAGATTTTGATGTTTTTCATACTTTGTTAGATATTAACAAATTTATACGCAACTTGACCATTAAGAGGCACTTCTCTTTAGACACTAATTCACTTACGGAAAATTTTCCTGTCACTCCAGATATTCATCCATGTGACACTAACATTTTCCGTTCACTTATGTTTTATGAACAAGCTACTCTATCTGACTTGGTTGATCTTGCAGAACAAAATGTATTGCCCTCTGATATCTCAGCTAGCAAATTTCCATTATCTAACCCTTTGTATTATCCTACTCAGTCTAGAACTGACTCCATGGAAAGATTCCAGTCTATTATGGAGCGAGAATTACATAAAATTGCTGATAACAGTCATAAAACAAAATCACAGCACAATCTTACACAAGATCAAAAAGATGCAATAAAATGCTTAAAAAATAATACTGATATTGTTATTCGCAAATCAGATAAAGGGGGAACTATCACCATCATGGATCGTTGTATATATACTAAACAGATAGCAGAAATGCTAAATGATACAGATACTTATATCAAATTAGATTCCAACCCTACTACTATCTTTCAACAACGTCTTATCAAATTGCTTGACAAAGGTCTAGGGAATGGCACCATAACTAAAAAACAATATGACTATCTTTTTATTAAGAGCCCTACTACTCCGATTTTGTATGCCTTACCCAAGACCCACAAGGGCATTATTCCGCCACCTATGCGCCCTATTGTTTCGGGTATCGGGTCACTCACAGAAAAACTCTCTGAGTGGCTCGATTACTTGTTACAGCCCCTTGTCCAAAGGACCCCTGGACATCTCAGAGATACCAAGGATGTGTTACACATCTTTGACAAAAAACCCTGGGAGCCCAAGTTCTCCTGGTTAAGTTGTGACGTTGTGGCATTATATACCTCTATACCACATCATATAGCAATTCAAGCACTACAACATCATACATCCAAATATAGTGCATATGAAGAGACACTACAGGTCTTTATGTCTGATGTTTTACTGTTTTTGCTAACACACAACTTCTTCATTTATGAGGGCATGTTTTTCTTGCAAAACAGTGGAGTCTCAATGGGTGCATAGTTCTCCCCCTCCATTGCCAATTTGGTTATGGCTTGGTGGGAGGAAATCACCATTTTTTCTGCCAGCAATCCTTTTTTTCATTCTATACATTGGTATGGCAGATACATTGATGACCTCCTGATCATCTGGGAGGGAGATGTATCTGCCATACCTGGTTTTTTGGAATTTCTCAATTTGAATGGATTTAATCTCAAATTTACATACACTCACCATTCCTCCACTATTCATTTTCTGGATTTAACACTTATGGGGTCTGCAGATAAGGGCATACAAACAGAGATTTTCCATAAACCAATTTCTGGCAACACAATCCTTCATGCTACCAGCAGTCACCCTAGGCACACTATCTCGTCTATTCCTGTAGGAGAACTGACTAGGGCAAAGAGGAATTGCACTAACAAACAGGGTTTTTTATTGGAACAACAAAAAATATACAACAAATTAACAAACAGAGGTTACAAAAAATGGACACTAGATCGGGCTCGAGCAATTGTGAATCAAAAGGATAGGAATGACTTACTCTCCCTTGAGAAGGATAAAACAAGTAGGGATATTTCGACATCAAAAAATACATTTAAACCTACGCTTGTATTGCAATACAGCAATCAGTTTTCTGAAATTCGCGCAATGGTTCATCGATATATTCCTATTTTATTTGAAGATCCCAAACTAGAATCCATCTTAGCAAATGGTTTTAGAGTAGTCTCTCGTCGGGCACCCACTTTGGGGAATATTCTTTCCCCCTCCTGTTTACCATCAAAAGCTAAGTCTCCAACATGGTTGCATTATAAAGGTTACTATAAATGTGGGTCCCACCCTTGCAAGGTTTGCACGGTCAGTAAAACTACAAAAACTTTTTCTGACTCCCATGACACGACTAACTTTTCAATTAAAACTCATATGAATTGTAATAGTGATCATGTGGTCTACATAGTGGAATGCTCACAATGTAAACTAAAATATGTGGGATGTACCACAAGGAAACTAAAGATTAGAATCCTTGAACATCTGAGTTATATCAGAAATCCAGCTATCGTTAACATTTCAAATGTTAGCAAACATTTCATCACTTGCCACAACAGAAATATTAATTCTCTCAAAATTTATGGTATAGAAAAAATGATCAAAACTATCAGAGGAGGCGATCTGAAACATAGACTATTGACAAGGGAAGCCTTTTGGATTTACCATTTGAACACCAGATTCCCAAATGGTCTTAATCTCCGTAAGGAACTAATGTTCCATTATTAATATTTACAGACCAGTTCCCTTCATGACAGATTAGTCTCCATTATTTATCTGTCTTATAACTTCTAACTAATATATTAATATATCATATTTTCGATAATAGTGAATTTCCCTCTTCTGTAGTATATTTCATCTATTAGCTGGCATTTATCTCTGATATACACTCGACTCACATAATAAAATATCCTGTTTACCTCAAGGGTCCAATATTTCTATAATACAACACTATTATGCATTCATGCACTTATCTACTATGTTATAGCCAAGTTTCACAGCATTGTAACACCGCGGTTAGTTTCCATGTACTCTTTCATTAGATCCTAGATTGAATTGATATATTGATATCTTCATGTACAGGCATCAACTTAGACAATATACTTCAGCTTTTCCAATCTTAAACATATATTTATATATATGTATATATATATATATATATATATATATATATATACTTTCATCTATTTGCTTACCAATGTCGGCTTCATTTTGATATTTTCACACCAAGATTTTTCGTTTTTATTCTTCTAATTGCGTATACAAGGTTTTCCACATTGAGATTTAGCTCCCTTTTTTTATCCTAAATAAAATTTGTTTACATATATTACAGGAGTTTACATACATTTATTCATAATCATTATGCATTGATCATTATTTATACATCAATTTTTCTTTTTTTTGTTTCATTTGATTTAATATAGAAATATTTTCTCCGATTTCTTTAGTTTATGGGGCTACATTAACATTTATTCATTTGTATTTATTTATGTATATCATCATCATTATCATTATATATTCCCCATAATAAGAATTAATATGCCGTAAATATGTTTGTCATTCTAAGTATCAGGCATTTTCCGGAGGTACTTTTTCTATTATCGTAATTTTATTTACCATATGTATGTTTTTTTCTCATGTATTTATACATGTAATTTGCTTGTATACAGTTGTTTGTTTTTCCTTATGCTAAATGTATATATTCGTTACATTTTTCCATGGTTTTCTCTTCTCTTTTCACATGTTTTCCATGATTGGATATGTGTCGGGTGCCGCTCAGCAAGCTTCAGTGATGTGATCCTATAATGAATTCCAGCGATTTTATATGATTTGTACAAAGCTAGATATACTTTATATTTTCCTTATCTTTATCTGGTGGTTATTCTATCATTATATATTGATGACATCGCTATATTAAACCAAGTTACTATACATTTTCTATTTTATTTCGCTACGGAGGTTTTACTTCCTGATATGCAACTATCACACCTGAGAGAGTTGTTACGTCTAAGGTCCAACCTCCAATTTCTCAGGTATTTATTCACTCTCAGCTTGCAGGAGCTCACTCGATACAGCCATGACTAAGAGCACAGCCTAAGTGCTTGAAACGCGTAGGCTAATCTATTGCCGCATCACCACTTTGTTTTTCCTCCTGATGTTCCATTCCAAGCTCTGACAGCTTGCATCTCAATAAAGCGGAAACCTAGTTTTTTCCCATTTTTGATATCACTATCGCTGGATCATTTCTGGTTTTTTCTGTCGTCTCTCTCTCTCTGTCTCGCAGAGTATAACACGCTGAACGGTCTCGTGTCCGAGGTCTTCATCCGCTTCTTCGTGGAAACCATCGGCCATTATTCCCTGTTCCTGGCTCAGAACGAGCGCGGGGGGAGGGTCTTTCAGAGAGAAGCTTTCCGCAAATCTGTGGCCTCCAAGAGCATCCGCCGATTCCTGGAGGTTTTCATGGAATCTCAGATGTTTGCCGGCTTCATCCAGGACCGGGAGCTCCGGAAATGTCGAGCCAAAGGTGAGTGACGGACGCGACGGACGCTGCCCCACCCCCGCATTGTGTGACCCCGGGTCCACGCCTGGATGAACCGTGGTCCAGATAGAAGACATTTCCACGTTTTGTCTTCTCCTTCCAGGTCTGTTTGAGCAGAGGGTTGAGCAGTACTTAGAGGAGCTCCCGGACCACGAGCAGAGCGGCGTCAACAAGTTCTGGAGAGGTCTCGGTGAGTGCGCGCTCATTGTCTTAGAGGGGCTCTCCACTGCTCCACCCCCTGTGCATATGAGATTGTATGGACTACTCAGCCCCCTCCTTTATTAGCCAGAGTGGAGAACCCCTATAGTCAGCCTCTCCCCAACCTGAAATGGCTGATAACAGGGAGAAAAAAATTACTTTCGCCTGTACTACAGTCCGCTTCTTCCCAATGAACACTACATGTCACACAATGCACTACAGCAGAACACTCAATGTGCCGAAACTAAACCAGCGGGGGGTAGTAGTGTGAGCGCTAATAGGAAATATGAAGAGGTGATGTCACTTTCTATATGAGGAGGGTGGGGGTCTCCAGGGCTGTGTATCCCCCGTCCCCCTGCAGGGGATCATCTCTGACCGTTTGTGTCTTTATACAGGAAACAAGATGAAATTTCTCCATAAGAAGAACTGAGTCGGCGTCGGCGGCATCCAGGGACTGTTTATGCGGCGTCCGAGCTGCGTCCTCACATGACCCCCATGGACTGAGATAAGGGGATCGTGAGGGCAGAGACTGACGCTCGGGAATCACCACTTATAGATTTGTAAATATTGTGGCTTTTTTGTTACTTGTCATTTTTTTTATGAAGCGATGAAAACGTAAATGGAGCAGAAGGCGCCGGAGTTCCGGTGTAACATTGTACAGATGGCGGATGATCGCGCTGCGCTCTCGTACGTCGGTCAACGTTTTATGGTCAGTAGACTTGCACTATGACTGCACCAATGAAGAAGATCCGATCGTAGCGGGCAGCGCGGCAAATGTGCGTGAGGTAATAAACGCTGAGATTGAACCTGCCCGTGGTCATGTGATCATTCACGCAGCAGCACGACAGACGAATATCAGCAGTGATCCGTCATGTAATAATGAAGGAGATTTCACCTGCAGTCCTATGTAACACCACAGATAACACAGTGATAACTCTCTGAGTACAGATAATGTAGTAGTGTTACCTGCAGTCCTATGTAACACCACAGATAACACAGTGATAACTCTCTGAGTACAGATAATGTAGTAAATGTTACCTGCAGTCCTATGTAACACCACACATAAGACAGTGATAACTCTCTGAGTACAGATAATGTAGTAGATGTTACCTGCAGTCCTATGTAACACCACAGATAACAGTGATAACTCTCTGAGTACAGATAATGTAGTAGTGTTACCTGCAGTCCTATGTAACACCACAGATAACACAGTGATAACTCTCTGAGTACAGATAATGTAGTAAATGTTACCTGCAGTCCTATGTAACACCACAGATAACACACAGTGATAACTCTCTGAGTACAGATAATGTAGTAGATGTTACCTGCAGTCCTATGTAACACCACAGATAATACTCTCAGTACAGATAATGTAGTAGGTGTTACCTGCAGTCCTATGTAACACCACAGATAACATAGTGATAACTCTCTGAGTACAGATAATGTAGTAAATGTTACCTGCAGTCCTATGTAACACCACACATAAGACAGTGATAACTCTCTGAGTACAGATAATGTAGTAGATGTTACCTGCAGTCCTATGTAACACCACAGATAACACAGTGATAACTCTCTGATTACAGATAATGTAGTAGATGTTACCTGCAGTCCTATGTAACACCACAGATAACACACAGTGATAACTCTGAGTACAGATAATGTAGTAGATGTTACCTGCAGTCCTATGTAACACCACAGATAACACAGTGATAAATCTCTGATTACATATAATGTAGTAGATGTTGCCTGCAGTCCTATGTAACACCACAGATAACAGTGATAACTCTCTGAGTACAGATAATGTAGTAGTGTTACCTGCAGTCCTATGTAACACCACAGATAACACAGTGATAACTCTCTGAGTACAGATAATGTAGTAAATGTTACCTGCAGTCCTATGTAACACCACACATAAGACAGTGATAACTCTCTGAGTACAGATAATGTAGTAGATGTTACCTGCAGTCCTATGTAACACCACAGATAACAGTGATAACTCTCTGAGTACAGATAATGTAGTAGATGTTACCTGCAGTCCTATGTAACACCACAGATAACACAGTGATAACTCTCTGATTACATATAATGTAGTAGATGTTACCTGCAGTCCTATGTAACACTACAGATAACACACAGTGATAACTCTCTGACTACAGATAATGTAGTAGTGTTACCTGCAGTCCTATGTAACACCACAGATAACATAGTGATAATTCTCTGATTACAGATAATGTAGTAGTGTTACCTGCAGTCCTATGTAACACCACAGATAACACAGTGATAACTCTCTGATTACAGATAATGTAGTAGTGTTACCTGCAGTCCTATGTAACACCACAGATAACACAGTGATAACTCTCTGATTACAGATAATGTAGTAGTGTTACCTGCAGTCCTATGTAACACCACAGATAACACAGTGATAACTCTCTGATTACAGATAATGTAGTAGTTACCTGCAGTCCTATGTAACACCACAGATGACACAGTGATAACTCTCTGAGTACAGAGAATGTAGTAGATGTTACCTGCAGTCCTATGTAACACCACAGATAACACAGTGATAACTCTCTGAGTACAGAGAATGTAGTAGATGTTACCTGCAGTCCTATGTAACACCACAGATGACACACGGTAAGTACAAATGATGCAGTAGTGGTTACCTGCAGTCCTATGTAATACCAAAGCATTACAAATCAGTGACTTCATGATGAGTTGTGCTGCTACACATAGTGATTATAGAGGCGGGGCCCCCTGCTACTCTGGGGCCCATTGTTGGCTGCTTCGCCTCTTTATCATTCCACTATTATAGCGGTTATTTGCAGCCGCCACTAGGGGGAGCTCATTACATACAGATTTATACAGCTCCCTTATAGGCATATGCAGTTAGCCCCCTAGTGGTGACTTCAGGCAGTCAGAATAATCAATTCAGAACAGCAGAGCTCCTCCATATAAAGAGATAAATGTGCACATAAACACGAGTGGTAAAGAATACAGGTGGAGTGGAATACAGGTGGGGGGGGGGGGAATACAGGTGGGGGAGCGCTCAGTGGGGGGAGGGGCTGCTATGGAGCTCTGGGATTCTGGTTAGAAGAATCTTAATGATCACCGTATGGAGTTGCATTATAATCATTCCCCTGGTGTAATGTGATGAGCGGCTGCCAGCGATGGAGACAGTAAAGCTATAGATGGCGCCAGTGAGCTGCTAACGACTCCGATGCGGTTCTGTTCTCACCTCAATGTTATGTAATGAGAAGTTCTTTATCGTTCTAATTCACTATTTTCAAGCTCTCTGTTTGCTGGCCGTGAATGGGACTACATCCAGAGACTGACAACTTGTCCTAACAATTCTTACAGCTGAGGTTTTGTTACAATGTATCATTGTAGACAATCCACAGTGGGCAGCACAGATCTCTCCCTGGTCCTAGACTAAAGGCCGATTACACAGATTTTCACGTTTCATCCCTCGTTCCCGATCCTTCCTGATCACATCGTTATGCAGCATATCAAATCCTCGCTGCCGGCAGCACATTGCGCCGTGTAAACGGAGATTCATGAATTCTGTCATACTATAAAACAAGACCAGGCAGAAACTGCACCAAACTATTCTCAGTGGCGCGCGCTCTATGATACATTTGCTGCAATCTTGCTGGACACGTTGGACGTATTTTTCTGCCACGTTTTGCTTGGCGTACTTTACGTTAAAATCTGTCGCAATTTAAGTTTCTTGTTAGCCACGCCCTCTTTTGCTGGACACTTTTTAAAACTTAAAGGGGCAAAAAATTTCTAAAACACGAAAAAAAATTCACGTTGGTCGTGTACACCACTTTTTTGTGCAATTTGTGGCAGAATTCTGGTGCGTTTTGCAAAGTAAATCTTCAATGTCTATTAGTGGCAGAACTTTTCATTATAGGAAGATGATGAGTGATGAGAGGATGAGTGGTGAATGATGGGCGATGAATGATGGGTGATGAATGATGGGTGGTGAATGATAGGTGGTGAATGATGGGTGGTGAATGATGGGCGGTGAATGATGATGAATGATGGGTGATGAATGATGGGTGTTGAATGATGGGTGGTGAATGATGAGTGGTGAATGATGGGTGATGAATGATGGGTGATGAATGATGGGTGATGAATGATGGGTGATGAATGATGGGTGGTGAATGATGGGTGATGAATGATGGGTGATGAATGATGGGTGGTGAATGATGGGTGATGAATGATGGGTGGTGAATGATGGGTGATGGATGGCGAATGATGGGTGATGGGTGGTGAGTGATGAATGATGGGTGGTGAATGATGAGTGGTGAATGATGGGTGATGAATGATGGGTGCATGAATGATGGGTGATGAATGATGGGTGGTGAATGATGGGTGATGAATGATGGGTGGTGAATGATGGGCGGTGAATGATGATGAATGATGGGTGAGTGAATGATGGGTGTTGAATGATGGGTGGTGAATGATGAGTGGTGAATGATGGGTGATGAATGATGGGTGATGAATGATGGGTGATGAATGATGGGTGGTGAATGATGGGTGATGAATGATGGGTGGTGAATGATGGGTGATGGATGGCGAATGATGGGTGATGGGTGGTGAGTGATGAATGATGGTTCTATAGTCCGGTGCTCACTGCGGTTTTGGATTCTTTATGGAGCTCATACGGAGGATACGCTTGTGCTGTTGCTGGATCTTCCTGCGGCCCGGTGGTGAAGCTCCTGACGGTTGCGTCCTGGGTCGCCGGTTCTCATCTCACTTGGTCTAAAGTAAAACACACCCACTTGGGCATTAAGAAACATTAGCATAAAGCTAAAAATCGCTAATAAAGTGGTATAAAATAGATTGTTTTTCTAAATAAAAAGCACTGCTGTCACCTGCATTACAGCGCCGATCACATTATATAGGAGACAGGGCACTTATAATGTGGTGACAGAGACTCTTTAAGGGTCTTCAGGTTTTATTAACAGCATTAAAGGGGCTTTATTTCATTTATAAAATAGGGAGCCGTGCAATGTTTGGACAGACGTGGCGCCAATCATGTGACCCCTACCGTTACCAACAGGGTAAAACTACATGGGAAGTGTGGTGGGTCACATGACATGAAGTTGTGCAGGTCATGTGACCACTGCCATGTTTAGTGCTGCTCAGTTAACCCATGATGTACTACACAGGACTGATCCATGGGCTATACCATTCTGCGGAGAGACAGGGGTGTGCTGGTATAAAAATCCATATGAACAGTATATTAAACATGCGTATATATGAAAAGTCTGCGTAACTTCATCAAATAAAGAATTCTATTTGTGACTTTCTAAAATATGTTGTGTTTTAATTCTTCACTACTTCTAAAATCTCTGCTTGCTGTCAGTAAACGGAAACATTCATTGTTTACATCCAGAGGCTGGAAATACCTGCTCCCCCTTCTCTGCATCAGATATCGGTTTCATTGCAGGGCAGATGGTGGATAGTTCTCCGTCTTAGTCACAGACCTGGGACCTAAAAGATAAACCAGGACTGACTGGGACCCCCATCAAGAAGAGAAAAATCAGGATGAAGTAGCCGGACGGCGCTGCGGTCCATGTGATTCTCATCCGCGTCAGTCCTCCGCTCACTTATTACCGCAGCAGTCGGAACCCCCCACTTTATTTCAGACTAATGTAACATCCTGTTACAATTGATACAAAGTGTCACCGTGCAAGTTCTCACACAATCATCCAACCACAGTCCGGGACTGTATACTATTATTATAGTGGAGAGGAGTCGGCCTGAGAGCTTGCAATCTAAAGAACTAAGAAGTCGTAGTCACCTCCACAAGCACCGGGGGGTCGTGGGGGCTGCAGGACTAGAAGTGAATGTGAGAAGTGCCCCCTGTGCAGCAACTTCTGGGGACGCCCCTCATGGTGAGCCAGACAGTGCCCCAATAACACTGCCATAAGGTGCCCAGTAACGCTGCCCAATCTAGAACCTACCAAGAGATTCAGGCACAAGGCCTCATGCCCACGCCAGCAGCTCCGTGATTACGGCATGGACGGCCGTGGAGTGTCATCCGTGGGCCGTCCGCAATTCACGGACCGAGCCCGGCCAATGCGCAGACCGGGGAAACCATAGAAATGAATTGTGGACGCAGAAACACGTTCGTGTGCATGAGGCCTAATTGTGGGATTGGAGGCGCCGGCGTCCGGGCAGTGCTCCTTTTATTAGTGACAAGCGAAGCCCCCCTAAGGCCGGCCATGTGTGTGGATGAGTTGTGAGACAGGTGGGCGCTGGTAGAAAAAATGGGGTTGGGCAAATTTTAAGGGTTTTATAGGCATCATGGGGCATTTTTGGGGCGACTTATCATTTTGCATAAGAGATGAGGCAATTCTAGAGCGCTGGTGCAGCACAAGAGAAGTTTCATAGATGGGAATGTGAGGCGCAAATCAGAGAGCAAGAGATGAACTGTAAACAGGAAGAGATGTAGAAAGGTGCAGCATGGTGGAGAAATTTGTGGGTGAGGACCATAGAGTTATAATTCACAGCATGCCCTAATCCTGTGCCCTGATCTCCAGTCACTTGTACGGAGCATTTGTGGAGTTCAGAAAAGAAATCAGAATATTGATTAAACCCTCCGGCCGTGTTCACATGTCGCGGTCAAAACCCAAATTATCCGCGACGTATGATCAGAATTCCAATGTTCACTGACCAAATTCCCTTCTGTTTAATGAGACCCCCGGAGAGATCAGAAGAACGGGGAACAATAAAAGCAACACTCAACGGATTCTCAGGTTACATCATTATCCTTCCTGCAGCGACAGAGGATGGGAGTTATGGTCCCACCATTTCTGAGATAAAATGAGAACAATTAGAAAAAATGAATACAATCTATTGCTCCCTGTTATCAGCCATTTCAGGCTGGAGAGAGGCCGACTGTAGTGACAGGAAGTGCGAGACCCTCCCCTCCCCCATGATCCCTACATTTCTATAAATACAGAAGTACATACACGCTAATATCTCGCCATCTTACCATTAAGGGTTAAACATGAGGATGACGAAGGTCCCAGAAGAGCTGATTGTGGAGACCCCACTTAGAGCGCGTAACCCTCTGTGTCCCGGGAATAGTCAGGTCCGGCGCTCCCTGCGTAGAACATGACATCATGTAATCAGAATTTACACAGTTGTCACTCCGGTCGCTGGCGGTCCTGCGTCTGAGACCCTAATGACCGATCCTAATCATCGTATAATGAAGGGGTCTGCAACTTACTTATATACGTTGTGTTTCAATTCCTCACCATTTTCAAGATCTCTGCTTGCTGTCAGTGAATGACGTCATTCAGATAAACCGGCAATAGGGCTTACGTATCCCCTTACAGGGGCTTCCTCATGGGTAACTCCTCTGACCGTTCGTGTTTAAACTGTGGAGCGCGGCATGCAGACCGGTTACATCAACTACCCTGTCCATACAATGCCCCTCAACCCAAAAGTGGGGTCTCTTTGGGATCCTGGCACCTTCCATGCTCTATATCCCGAACCATCACAAAAACCTGCTGTACTCTGTCTCTGCTGGGAAGGCGATCCTCCAGGTCTGGATAACGAACATCCCCCCCCCCCCCACACATCGTATCTTCCTGGAGAAACTATCCTACCTTTTCCGCATGGACTGGGTGGAGACCTCGCTCCGGAGAGAGCACAAAACTGAGGGGTTTTTTAAGTTGTGGGAGAATTTTCTACCTCTCTTATCCCTTCACATTAAACAGAAGCTGATGGCATGTTCTGGCTCCTCCACCCGGTACCGGGAGCGTCAGCCGTCCGGTGTGACACCAATCAGGATATGAATCCTGGCACATCCGTGTGGACTTGTGGTACTGCGGGGGGTACACGTGTCCATCCCCCCCCCTTCTTTATGGTTTATTTAGTGTTTCATGTCCTATGAATATTGACACTTTTTCCCTTTGTCTTTGGGGTAAAATCTCTAATTCTGTCCGTGTTCCAACGAGGATCCTTTGAAGTAATTTATACAAATTAAAGATGATATTCTAGGCCACGTAATGATAAGCGTATGTTCACACGTCCTATTTACGGACGTAATTCGGGCGTTTTTGCCCCCAATTACGTCTGAAAATAGCGCCTCAATAGCGCTGACAAACATCTGCCCATTGAAAGCAATGGGCAGACGTTTGTCTGTTCACACGAGGCGTATATTTACGCGCCGCTGTCAAATGACGGCGCGTAAATAGACGCCCGCGTAGAAGTGACCTGTCACTTCTTTGGCCGTAATTGGAGCCGCTATTCATTGACTCCAATGAATAGCAGCGCTAATTACGGCCGTAATGGACGCAGCGTTCAAGCGCCTGCACATGCCGTAACGGCTGAAATTACGGGGATGTTTTCAGGCTGAAACATCCCCGTAATTTCAGCCGTAACGGACGCCCGCCGTGTGAACATACCCTAAGTGTTCAGAGATGTTATTGCCGTGGGACATGTTGTTGAATTGTTGTTAGATTGTTTCATTTCGTTTCACTTCTCTGTAATGTTTGGAAAAAATAAAGATACATTAAAAACAAAACCCCGCAATATATTGATAAACATGTAGCACATTTCAGGCGCCATGCGTCCCATGTTCCAGCGCCATTTCTCCGTTGTAGACATCGTGTGATCTCCACTGAAGGTCTGTTGAATTCTTTCTTAGGCTGGGTTCACACGACCTATTTTCAGGCATAAACGAGGCGTAATATGCCTCGTTTTACGTCTGAAAATACGTCTCCAATACGTCGGCAAACATCTGCCCATTCATTTGAATGGGTTTGCCGACGTACTGTGCAGACGACCTGTAATTTACGCGTAAATGGACTGCCTCGGCAAAGAAGTGCAGGACACTTATATACATTATATGCGGGACACTTATATACATTATATGCGGGACACTTATATACATTATATGCGGGACACTTATATACATTATATGCGGGACACTTATATACATTATATGCGGGACACTTATATACATTATATGCGGGACACTTATATACATTATATGCGGGACACTTATATACATTATATGCGGGACACTTATATACATTATATGCGGGACGCTTATATACATTATATGCGGGACGCTTATATACATTATATGCGGGACACTTATATACATTATATGCGGGACACTTATATACATTATATGCGGGACACTTATATACATTATATGCGGGACACTTCTATACATTATATGCGGGACACTTCTATACATTATATGCGGGACACTTCTATACATTATATGCGGGACACTTCTATACATTATATGCGGGACACTTCTATACATTATATGCGGGACACTTCTATACATTATATGCGGGACACTTCTATACATTATATGCGGGACACTTCTATACATTATATGCGGGACACTTCTATACATTATATGCGGGACACTTCTATACATTATATGCGGGACACTTCTATACATTATATGCGGGACACTTCTATACATTATATGCGGGACACTTCTATACATTATATGCGGGACACTTCTATACATTATATGCGGGACACTTCTATACATTATATGCGGGACACTTCTATACATTATATGCGGGACACTTCTATACATTATATGCGGGACACTTCTATACATTATATGCGGGACACTTATATACATTATATGCGGGGCACTTCTATACATTATATGCGGGACACTTCTATACATTATATGCGGGACACTTCTATACATTATATGCGGGACACTTCTATACATTATATGCGGGACACTTCTATACATTATATGCGGGACACTTCTATACATTATATGCGGGACACTTCTATACATTATATGCGGGACACTTATATACATTATATGCGGGACACTTCTATACATTGTATGCGGGACACTTATATACATTATATGCGGGACACTTCTTTGCCATGTAATTTGAACTGTTCTTCATTGAACTCAATGAAGCACAGCTCAAGATTTACGAGCGTCTCAGACGGCTCGCAAAATGCGAGGAGGAGCATTTACGTGTGAAACGAGGCAGCTGTAAGGGTATGTTCACACGTAAATGCCTCTCATCGTGTGAACATACCCTAATACCGCACTTTGTATGGCGGTTTCGGTGGCCACGTGACACTTTGGGAGGATAATTAGTGGTAGAGGTGACGGTGATAATGAGGCAGAATGAAGAGGGTTAATGAGCAGCGACATGATTAAGGTGACGCTCGTCTCATTATCACCTCCCGCCATGTTCTTCTCTCACTTGTAAAGTCATTGGATAAACAGACGATAATCACCGGTTATTATAGATCACAGATTTTGTTTCCCGTCTCTCCAGAATTCCCTATTTAGGATGGACCTATAGCTCCGTTCATCCTGAGCTGCCTGGTTCATGAATAGAATACCAGAACGACAGTGAAGACTGACACACAGGCAGAACTGTAGGAGAGAGAGCAGGACAATTTGTCATTACATAACGATGTCGATTCAGCTGCCATTCAGGGTCAGTGGAAAGCTGGGTGACAATCCATATGAACGCAGCAGAGTGTTAAATCTTCCCCCGATGTATGGGATCTATTAAAGTCCGATGTGACTGACCAGCAGGTAACACAAGGGTTAATGCTGCTGACTCCTCCTCCTCCTCTAGAGTGTCAGCTCTGCGGGCTACACTGATGTACTGCGGCTGCGCTGATCTGATGTCGGGGCCCCCGGGGGCCGCTATTTACATCCAGTGCTTGCATCATTCAGCTCTTCATATAAACACCCCCCGCCGCCTGGGACTCACCTGAGAGCGGAGCTGCTGCCTGATGTGACTGCTGCACCACCTGCATCCCGGACTACAGCCCCCGGCATCCCGGACTACAGCCCCCAGTCACTACAGGTACTTGCATGTCCAGCCTATGGGGGGAGGGGTGCGCTTTGCTGCAGGGTTTAAGAGGTGAGATGTTCTGCAGACTGTAATGCTGATGTGCTGTTTTGCTCGACTGAAGAGAAATACTCTGCAGAACGCTACGTCTATAGATCAGTATTTTTAACTGGAGATAAAATGTTCTGCCGTCTTGAAGACTAGGAGGTGAAATGTCCTGCAGACCTGTATGATTGATTACCTGGAGGTGAAATGTCCTGCAGACCTGTGGATGAAACTAGGAACATGTTTAGTCAAGTTGAGATGTTCTGCAGAATTGTAATAACTATATTGAGTGTTCTTTGCTGTAGGTGAAATGTTCTGCAGAATTGTAAATGAATTTCTGGGTACAATGAGCAGGAGATACGATGCTCTGCAGGGCTGTAGACTGAGTATAATTAGCAGCAGGTGGGTGAGACGTTCTGCTGAACTGTAGCTATATTAAGCTGTACGGTTAACATGAGGTGAGATGCTCTGCAGAACTAGAAGAATTGTGGGTATAATTAGCAGCAGCTGAGATGTTCTGCAGAGTTGTAGATTAGCAGCAGGTGAGATGCTCTGCAGGGTTGTAGATTAGCAGCAGGTGAGATGGTCTGCAGAGTTGTAGATTAGCAGCAGGTGAGATGCTCTGCAGAACTGTAGAAGAATTGTGGGTATAATTAGCAGCAGGTGAGATGCTCTGCAGGGTTGTAGATTAGCAGCAGGTGAGATGCTCTGCAGGGTTGTAGATTAGCAGCAGGTGAGATGCTCTGCAGGGTTGTAGATTAGCAGCAGGTGAGATGCTCTGCAGGGTTGTAGATTAGCAGCAGCTGAGATGCTCTGCAGGGTTGTAGATTAGCAGCAGGTGAGATGCTCTGCAGAGTTGTACATGTTGAGGGTTGTATATCTGGACTTGTTAGGATCTGTGATCTGTGTAGAGTTTCGTTCATGTTACGTCGATGACTGAACCGTATTTACGTCTGATCACGGCTGCGAATGCTCAGAATGGCCGCGGTAATTGCTGCGTCTTGTTCTATTACTATAATATTCCGATGTGACCCCCCCCTCTGACTGATCAGGTGACGGCCATGTTGGGCCTCCCGTATTATTTGTTACTTTTGTACGTATCTGTTGGTGCATGTGGCGCGGTATTTCCGGATGTTCTGCGCCATTCTTCTCTTGTAAATGGATTGATCGATGTCATCGTTTCAGTAAATGTTTTGTGGCTTCAGTTCAGCAGTTGGTCGTCGATGTGCCGGCGCCTCTGTATCACGGGCGCATTCATCCAACCGTATCTGTGGTCCGCATTCCATGCGTCTTGCCAGTTAATCGCTCTCGTTAGCGTGCTGACGGAATCTAACGGAGCCTCCGACGCAGATGTGAACACGACCGTAACCGCATAAAAACCGATGCAGATCTGTCCGCAAATCCCTGGCTTCCAGGCGCGGTAATCGTCTGATAGAGATATATATAATCTCCCTGCATGGCCGGATCGCGGCCCAGTTGGGCCCTGTTCGCGTCAGTGTTGCCCTTCTGTTGAGGGTTCCGTCGGAGGTTTCAGTCGACTGCGTTATTGATTCTGTCAAAAACAACGGAACCCGGTCACAACGGTGACCGACGGAAACCTTTAGCAATGACCGGTCACCATAATGGTGATGCAAACGGAAGCTCCGGTTTACGTTTGACTTTTCATTGAGGGGTTAACCCGACGGAACCCCTAAAAGGAAAGACCGGCCTGATATGAACAGGCCCTAAGAAGTATTTATATATGTTTCACATGCGCTGACCTCTAGTGGCCAAACAGACGACACTGCAGACTGGACAAAAATAAGGAACTCCTTTTACAGCCTGTGGTAAAACTGAATCAAATCAATTTATCATCAGTAGGCAGAGGGTTATTGACAGGATGACCTAAAGAGTGTAGACATGAGACCGGAGGAGGGGGAGAGCAATATCTGAGAATTACTACTAATGTGGAGGACTGGTGATGTCACAAAGTGAGGGGGGGGGGGGCTTTCTGGGAGGACTGATGATGTTACAGAGTGAGGGGTGGCATTATCAGGGAGGACCGGTGATGTCACAAAGTGAGGGGCGGGGTTTCTGGGAGGACTGGTGATGTCACAAAGTGAGGGGCAGGGTTTTCCGGGAGAACTGGTGAGGTCACAGTCCAGACTGTTGGAGAAATGGGGGGGGGGGGGGGGGGCTCGCTCCATTGCAGACTCCTAGAATAATATCAATTCCTATAAAGTAACTGAATTAAGGAATATAGTTTACACAATCTGAAATAATTTTTGGTGGTAATGTTCCTTTTAATGCTGGGCCTAATACAGGGGAGCAGAGGTAGCGTCCGGAGCGGACCCCTCCCCCCTCTCATACACCCCTGATGCTACATACAAGAATTGTCCCTCGTGTGGCGGATCTCTGAATTATAAATTCCCGTTACACAAGAGATGAGTTTATTTTTCGACTTTCCATAGACCCTCAACCGCGAGACGTCCTCTTACATGGCAGGAAACTGTACCCTGTTGGGGGGTGGCACACAGTAGTACCAGATTACGGGGCGCGGGCACAGAGGTCACATCAGCTCGTCGGGGGCACTCAATAAAAGTGAATAATTGAGGGGTGAACTGGTCCGGAGTGGGAAAGGGGTAAAATCACTGGAATGGTGACCAAGAAGCACGACGAGCGAGGGTCCTGTTATTGTGTTTTATTATGGGGCCCCCTATGTTGTATGCCCACCCAACTAATCGCTATGCTGTAAATCGCTGGGTGCAGGGGACTTAATATGGCTCGTGAGCTTCTAAGATTACAGTCACACTGCGCGGTTTATCTGCTCCGGCGTGGAAGGAGTTAAGCGGTGGGGTTACAGGCGCAGCACCTGGAGGGGCCCTGGCACCGAATGTCATCATATTGCCTCATGCCCCAGATATCGCAGTGATGCAAGAGACCCTCATGGCTGGTGATTAACCCGGGCATCAGCTGCGGCAGCGAGTCCCCGAGCAGCAGGCAGGAGAGCTGCGTACATCCCGCTGCGGGTAAAGAGGAGATTCCCGTCACACTCGTCACATTTGGCGCTGCTCAGAGATTTCTATTTCTCTAATCTGTCGCAACGTTCCAAGCAAAAGCCGATCCGCACCGGAGACCGAGAGCGCTGCGTGAGATTTCCAGGAAGGCCCCTGCGCACGACCGTAGTTCCAATCTGTAATTACAGATAATCTGCGGACCCATCATTTCTATCGGCCGCGGACACATTTCTGTGTATTTACGGATGTGTCCGGGCCGCAGAAATGATCCGCAAAATACAGAACTCGTCCTATTTCTGTCCGCAATTGCGGTACGGACTCCCCATAGAAGTCTCAGGGCGCGTGCAAAATTGAGGACGGCTGCAAATGTGTGTACGTAGCCGTCCGTAATTGCGGAAGTGTTTCAATGCGATGGCTGGGGATTCCCCCAAGAAAATGGCGCCTGATCATGTGACCTTTTCAAGGGGTTGGGCCATGTTGGTGACGTCGTTTTGTAGCCTTCCTTTTTCTTTTAGTGGATCTGTAAATACGGATGCCCTGCGAACCATACTTGCGGGCGACTATGGATCCATATTTGCGGACAGTAAAAAACACTGCGGTCGTGTGCGTGAGGTCCTCGGCTCCAGGCACGCAATCATTCCGACCTGTAATTACAAGCATGGCCGGCCGCGGACAGCCGTCCGTATTTACGGGCCATTATAAAGTTTGGGAGCACGGTCCGTAAAATAAAAAAATAGGACATGTTTGTACGCCACGGACACAGTCCTGTAAATCTACAGGACGGTCAGTCGGCCATAGAAATGAATGCGTCTGTAATTACGGGCGATTTTACGGTCGTGTGCGTGGGGTCTTATGGAGGAAATGCAGTGAAATGATCGGACCTTGACTGATCGGGGAGGATCTATACAGGGATGAAACCACTTGGCGCTGCTCAGAGATTTGTGTTCGGCCGCAATTCAGATCCGTAGTCGTCCGCAAGTCATTCGCATGTCTGGCACGCTGTCCGCAAATTCAGTCCTTAGTGCATCCGTATTCAAAAAAATAAAGGCTACAAATGAGGTCGCCAGCGTGTCCCAACCCCTTGAAAACATCACGTGATCGCTTAGGCGCCATTTTGTTGGGGAAGCCCCTGCCGTTGCATAGCAATTACGGATAAAAACAACGGGCGTGTGCTGGGGCCTAAGGACACGATTTTGTGATTTGCTTCTTCTGTTTTCTAGGGATAACCATACACTGGGGTGTAACGTTCATTAATTGATGTGAGCACCCCCACTACCACCAGGTGGCGCTCTTCATTCTGCCCAAACCCCACTGAAAAACTCAACTCTGTTTACAGTAGGGAGCGGCAATGATGGCGCTTTCATTCACATCGAAAGCGCCAAGGACAAATTCAGACCAACAATGTAGTACATCGTTTTTAAGCCACTCCCCAAAGCCACCGTAACCTATGAAAAAAATCTGGATAATTGTGCCGTACATCGCTGAAATATATAAATCCTACATAAAAGTGGCATTAAATAATACTGCCATACAGTGCCCACATAACGGTGCCCACGTAACGGTGCCATACAGTATCAGCCACTCCCCTTATAATGCTGCTGCTCTTGTATTGTAAGGGTTACTGGCCCTTTAAATTATATGTTCACTTCTGCAAACCCTGTGTGTAGGTTAAGAAGAGGAAGCATGGAAGGTGGAGTACCGCGTAACTGAAGGATCAGACTACATAGTCTCCTTGTAGTCTGTAACCATGGAGACACAGGTTTGCATAGGTGCTGTATACACAATACTGTAGCAGGGATATAGTTGTGGTGTTTTCTTCCGGGGTTGCGATGGTCTGTGCTACTTGTACCTGTATATATTGAGCTGCTTCTTTGTCTTTCAGGTGTTGACTGATGCCCGGCACTGCGCCGCGTGTAAATCTTCCTACAGCTTCTTTGGCGGCCTTCCACCATGACGAAGGTGAGCGCGTCCCGTGTATTACACCGTGTCCTCACGTGATAACAGAACGTCACTGAGTTTCACCTCCTTGTGCTCGAGTATCTGACATAGAGTGCGTCCTATGCACGGGGGGGGGGGGGGACGGACGCGACGGACGTGTACTTAAAGGGCCGCAACGTGAACGTCACAGCTATAAATAGACTTTCCATGACTGGCAGGAAAACAAGATAATTACTGACGAGAGCGACGGAAGACCGGTGCAGCCACCGCCCGCTGTCATCTCCACTGCCAGCGCCCACTACGGAGGAGCCAGCCGCTCCTCCCACACCAGTCGTGTTCTACCGGCCGCTCCTCCCACACCGGTCGTGTTCTACCGGCCGCTCCTCCCACACCGGTCGTGTTCTACCGGCCGCTCCTCCCACACCGGTCGTGTTCTACCGGCCGCTCCTCCCACACCGGTCGTGTTCTACCGGCCGATCCTCGCACACCGGTCGTGTACTGCCGGCCGCTCCTCCCACACCGGTCGTGTAGTGCCGGCCGCTCCTCCCACACCGGTCGTGTAGTGCCGGCCGCTCCTCCCACACCGGTCGTGTAGTGCCGGCCGCTCCTCCCACACCGGTCGTGTAGTGCCGGCCGCTCCTCCCACACCGGTCGTGTAGTGCCGGCCGCTCCTCCCACACCGGTCGTGTAGTGCCGGCCGCTCCTCCCACACCGGTCGTGTAGTGCCGGCCGCTCCTCCCACACCGGTCGTGTAGTGCCGGCCGCTCCTCCCACACCGGTCGTGTAGTGCCGGCCGCTCCTCCCACACCGGTCGTGTAGTGCCGGCCGCTCCTCCCACACCGGTCGTGTAGTGCCGGCCGCTCCTCCCACACCGGTCGTGTAGTGCCGGCCGCTCCTCCCACACCGGTCGTGTAGTGCCGGCCGCTCCTCCCAGACCGGCCGATCCTCGCACATTAGTCCCAAAGAGGGAAAATAGAAAAGCTGTAAAACTGCGAGACGGGATCCACACAGGGAAGCGGTGAACACATCGACAATGAACTGTGTTATACCTGCACCCGAACTGAAAAGTAAAATGTGTCCTTCTCCTTAACAAATATAAAAATCTCCCTGCTTGCTATCAGTGAATAAAAACTTTTATGAATACGTCTCATTGCTGAGAATTTGCTGCAATGTATTAGTGCAGGTAAGAGCTATTAGCCTGGACCCCAGTATACATTGAGCTCACAGAGGATTGTCCACACTGATACAATGTAACAAACTCTGCTGTGAGAAGTATGAGGTCAGAATGGGTTTTCAGGATCAGAATGTAAAAAAAAAAACATTCACTGGCAGCAAGCAGGGATCTTGGAAATGACAGTAGACTGTTTGTGTATGAGAGGCAGGCAATGATGAGACTTGTAGTTCCACAAATTAGTAACATAATATCTTCTATGTTTCAGAACTGTTACGACTGCACGGAGAAGAATCCGGCGCACAGTCTCTGCACCAAGTGTAACAAGTGGCTGTGCAGCACCTGCGCCGAGCAGCACCGGCATAGCAAGGCGGCCGCGGAACACTACCTGGCCACGCCTCAAAGAGGTAACCACGTGGGGTCCACGCCTGTTATAATGACGCGGGTGTTACGTATACGCGGCTCTAGATCCGTTGACATCATCGTTTCTTTTCTGTACAGGAAGTGACGGCTCCGGCAGCCACTTGTTTTGCCCGATTCACAATGAAGAAGCACTGAAGTTATTTTGTGAATCATGTGACGTTCTGATGTGTCGTCACTGCCTGGTCCTGGAGCACAAGGATCACAGGTAGCAGAGTTATGTTACCTGCATGTGGACGACCTGGACTGAGCCAGAGGATCTCTAAGTAGAGAGAAATCCTGCTGATATTTCCTCCCTATAGATATCCTGCAGATTATTACACCACTGACCTCTCTACAGATCTGCAGAACATTGCTCCTCTACCCCCTGACAGATACATAGTGATAGATCCTGCAGATTATTACACCACTGACCCCTCTACAGATCTGCAGAACATTGCTCCTCCACCTCCTGACAGATACATAGTGATATATCCTGCAGATTATTACACCACTGACCTCTCTACAGATCTGCAGAACATTGCTCCTCCACCTCCTGACAGATACATAGTGATATATCCTGCAGATTATTACACCACTGACCTCTCTACAGATCTGCAGAACATTGCTCCTCCACCTCCTGACAGATACATAGTGATATATCCTGCAGATTATTACACCACTGACCTCTCTACAGATCTGCAGAACATTGCTCCTCCACCTCCTGACAGATACATAGTGATATATCCTGCAGATTATTACACCACTGACCTCTCTACAGATCTGCAGAACATTGCTCCTCCACCTCCTGACAGATACATAGTGATATATCCTGCAGATTATTACACCACTGACCTCTCTACAGATCTGCAGAACATTGCTCCTCCACCTCCTGACAGATACATAGTGATATATCCTGCAGATTATTACACCACTGACCTCTCTACAGATCTGCAGAACATTGCTCCTCTACCTCCTGACAGATACATAGTGATATATCCTGCAGATTATTACACCACTGACCTCTCTACAGATCTGCAGAACATCGCTCCTCTACCTCCTGACAGATACAGTGATATATCCTGCAGATTATTACACCACTGACCTCTCTATAGATCTGCAGAACATCGCTCCTCTACCTCCTGACAGATACATAGTGATATATCCTGCAGATTATTACACCACTGACCTCTCTACAGATCTGCAGAACATTGCTCCTCTACCTGCTGACAGATACATAGTGATATATCCTGCAGATTATTACACCACTGACCTCTCTACAGATCTGCAGAACATTGCTCCTCTACCTCCTGACAGATACATAGTGATATATCCTGCAGATTATTACACCACTGACCTCTCTACAGATCTGCAGAACATCGCTCCTCTACCTCCTGACAATACATAGTGATATATCCTGCAGATTATTACACCACTGACCTCTCTACAGATCTGCAGAACATTGCTCCTCCACCTCCTGACAGATACATAGTGATATATCCTGCAGATTATTACACCACTGACCTCTCTACAGATCTGCAGAACATTGCTCCTCCACCTCCTGACAGATACATAGTGATATATCCTGCAGATTATTACACCACTGACCTCTCTACAGATCTGCAGAACATTGCTCCTCTACCCCCTGACAGATACATAGTGATATATCCTGCAGATTATTACACCACTGACCTCTCTACAGATCTGCAGAACATCGCTCCTCTACCTCCTGACAGATACATAGTGATATATCCTGCAGATTATTACACCACTGACCTCTCTACAGATCTGCAGAACATTGCTCCTCTACCTCCTGACAGATACATAGTGATATATCCTGCAGATTATTACACCACTGACCTCTCTACAGATCTGCAGAACATTGCTCCTCCACCTCCTGACAGATACATAGTTATATATCCTGCAGATTATTACACCACTGACCTCTCTACAGATCTGCAGAACATCGCTCCTCTACCTCCTGACAGATACATAGTGATATATCCTGCAGACTATTACACCACTGACCTCTCTACAGATCTGCAGAACATTGCTCCTCCACCTCCTGACAGATACATAGTGATATATCCTGCAGATTATTACACCACTGACCTCTCTACAGACCTGCAGAACATTGCTCCTCTACCTCCTGACAGATACATAGTGATATATCCTGCAGATTATTACACCACTGACCTCTCTGCAGAACATCGCTCCTCTACCTCCTGACAGATACATAGTGATATATCCTGCAGATTATTACACCACTGACCTCTCTACAGATCTGCAGAACATTGCTTCTCTACCTCCTGACAGATACATAGTGATATATCCTGCAGATTATTACACCACTGACCTCTCTACAGATCTGCAGAACATTGCTCCTCCACCTCCTGACAGATACATAGTTATATATCCTGCAGATTATTACACCACTGACCTCTCTACAGATCTGCAGAACATCGCTCCTCTACCTCCTGACAGATACATAGTGATATATTCTGCAGATTATTACACCACTGACCTCTCTACAGATCTGCAGAACATTGCTCCCTCTACCTCCTGACAGATACATAGTGATATATCCTGCAGACTATTACACCACTGACCTCTCTACAGATCTGCAGAACATTGCTCCTCCACCTCCTGACAGATACATAGTGATATATCCTGCAGATTATTACACCACTGACCTCTCTACAGACCTGCAGAACATTGCTCCTCTACCTCCTGACAGATACATAGTGATATATCCTGCAGATTATTACACCCCTGACCTCTCTACAGATCTGCAGAACATCGCTCCTCTACCTCCTGACAGATACATAGTGATATATCCTGCAGACTATTACACCACTGACCTCTCTACAGATCTGCAGAACATTGCTCCTCCACCTCCTGACAGATACATAGTGATATATCCTGCAGATTATTACACCACTGACCTCTCTACAGACCTGCAGAACATTGCTCCTCTACCTCCTGACAGATACATAGTGATATATCCTGCAGATTATTACACCCCTGACCTCTCTACAGATCTGCAGAACATCGCTCCTCTACCTCCTGACAGATACATAGTGATATATCCTGCAGATTATTACACCACTGACCTCTCTACAGATCTGCAGAACATTGCTCCTCTACCTCCTGACAGATTTTTTTTGCATCATTTTTCCCGGCTCTTGTATGTGGAGTTTTTATCTGTATTTCGTCCCTGCAGATTCCGGAGATTGGATGAAGCTTTGCAGAACCAGCGAGTTTTGTTGGAAAATGTTATAACTCAAGTGGAAGAAAAGAAAATCGTTGTCCAGGCGGCGGGGAAACAGATCGAGGAGCGGTGAGAGCGGCGCGCAGGTTCTACGTCTCACGTTGCAGATCCCGTATCTCGTGAAGTTCTTATGCATCGACCTTGCGCTTCAGATATGTAAATAATCACCGTTTCTGATGTGGGTGGGGGGGGGGGGGGCTGTGAGTTCGGACCTCCTCCTCCTCCTCCTATATCCAGACCCTTCTGGCTCCGCTGAGCGATCACGACCGTCTGATGACCGGTCCAGTCACGTCAGCTGAGCTTTTCTTGGGATGTTGTCCGAGTTTCCCACTGATTGATCTCTCTGGGGATCTGTAGACATGGTCCCGGCTCCTACGTTCAGGACACCGGTGAGGATCCAGCGAGGTCACCCCCTGCGCTGTGTCGGGGACCGGCCAGGAGATCCTGTTTGGTGGAATTCTCCCAGTTCTGATGGTTGTGTTCGGGTGACGCAGGTTTAGGGCTTGTAACTCTGAGCCCATTTGTTGCGTGCGGAGCCCCCTCTCCCCCCGGTGTCCTGGGCATTGGAGGTCTCCGGTTCATGACAACTAAGATCTGCCCAGGAACAGTCCGGACAAACTCTCCGTCCTCCGCACCTTGTGATGTCCGTCAGGACCCCGGAGAGCGGAGCGGAGACAATGTATAAAGTGCAAGATAAAGGTTGTTGTTCTGTTACTTTGTTGCAGGTTGTATGAGATCAAGCACGTGCACAGGAAGGTGGAGAACCAGATCAAGATGACGAAGATGGTGATAATTAACGAGCTGAACAAGAGGATGAACTCCTTGCTGGAGCAGCTGGAGGTGCGGAGACGTCCCCAGCCCCCGACACCACAAAGTCACCAATGAATTCTGCAGATTTATTCATCCGTTACCTTTATAACGCCACCATATTCCGCAGCGTCGTACACAGGTCATCACTCACTGACCCCAATGGGGCTCACCATCTAAATCCCCGTTTTTAGGAGTAGGGTCAGGCTGCCCCAATAAAGGATCCCCCCGGGGCCCTGGTTCTAGTGAGATGAGGGGCCCCAAACCTTATAGAAGTTCAACAAAGGAAAATGCAACTGACAACAGAGCTGCAGGGGTTAATCACGGGCACAATGCAGAGCTGGAGCGGGGCCCCCAAAATAATCTTCTCTGGTGGCCCCATATATGTGATCAATGAGCCTGCAAGATGATGAAGGTAAAAAGTGACAACCGCTGCTCTGAGCGAGGACGGAGGGTTGTCGCTGCCCCTCCCCCACACAGCAGCGCGGCCGCCCCTGAATTTTAGGACCATGAAAGGAAATTCAGGGCCATTTTTAATTAGCACTGATGTGAAACTAGATGTGGGTTTTGTCATTGTTTTATGTGGATCCGGCTGCTCGTAGAGGGTATGCAGCTCCTCCTGCCTGATCTGACCCCTCACGGGTTCTTTTTTTTTTTTTGTGTCCGTTGCAGAAAATCACAAGTGAGAAGCAGCAGAAGTTCGAGCAGCAGCTGCAGTCGGTTCTTCTTCTAAACCGTCAACTGGAACATGTACAAAACTTTGTGAACTGGGCGATGTACAGCAAGAACAGCGTCCCGTTCCTGTTCAGCAAGGAGCTGGTATGTGCTGCGCTGCTACACTGTGCCGGAAATGTTAGATGACTGATGTATGATGGGTAAATGTGCTGCGCTGCTACACTGTGCCGGAAATGTTAGATGACTGATTGTACAATGGATGAATGTGCTGCGCTGCTACACTGTGCCGGAAATGTTAGATGACTGATCTATGATGGGTAAATGTGCTGCGCTGCTACACTGTGCCGGAAATGTTAGATGACTGATGCATGATGGGTAAATGCATGCTACCGTGTCGTTAGATATTGGGGGTACACATTTATTATTGCTTCGCTCCATTGGTCTTTAAATTCTTAAGTGCAGAGAAGACGTCATCGATGTCCATCCGCATGTGATAATAAATCTGCTCCACCTGTACACGCTCCTCTGTTGCTCCTCCTGTGTAATGGATCACTCGTAAGATTTACTACAATTGTGGAAACGCCACGGACCCAAAATAGTTGAATTGAACTGCAAAGACTTTTAGAAAGTTGCGGATCGTTTCACCCCACAGTGAGGACGAGCCCCTTAATGTCCGTTAACCCCACGATGTCGCCACGTGCCCAGTAACCGCGTAGCACCATTAAGTCTTCGATGCTTCATTTTCCTACAGATTGTTTTCCAAATGCAGCGACTCCTGGAGACGAGTTGTGGCGGTGACTTTGGACGTCCCTTGAAGATGAAATTCAGCTGGGAACCGTCTTTTTGGACCAAGCAAATCTCAAACCTAGGTACTGAGCGCGCGGAGAGACGTTGGGGCGACTTGTCAAAACTGGTGCAATGAAAAAGTCGAGCGGGTGTCCATGGCAACCAGTCAGATTTTAACTCCTCGTTCTGAGATCATAAAACCCCAATCTGATTGGTTGCTGTGAGTAACTCCTCCCCTTTGCACCAGTTTTGATCGCCCCGTTCCAGTCATTATTTTTATTTCCATCGTGATTTATGTTTCTCCTCAGGTTGTTTACTGACGGACAACGTCCTCCTCCCTCCTACTGATGTCCCGAACTATGGACCTATAGAAGACGTACAGTCCTCGTATTACGCTGCCCCCACCCCCCACCTGGCAACCATCAATACATCCCAGAGCTATGCACCCGCCGTCCAGTGCCCCACTCCGGTGTGCTGTGCCCACTGCAATACCATGCCGTCCATTACCAAGAGCCAGCCCGCCAACAGCACCGTCAGCCACCACATGAACTTCACCCATTCCACGACCATAAAGCAGCAGGTGGTGCAGCCCATACAGTACAGCGCCAGTAAAGAGCAGAAGTGCCTGTCCCGACCTCTGCGGGTCATCCAGCCGTGGCTTCCTCACCAGCCGCAGCCTGAACATGAGAACTCTACTTACTGGTCGGAGAATCCGCAGCCGAGAGCGGCCGTCCAGCCTCCGGTACAGAACGTGGCCCCTATATGTTCCGGGACGTCGCAGGACTTCAGCCAAGGGCACGCGGCCATCCCGCTCAGCACGACCATGACCTTACCGGCCTCCTCTGTGCAAATGCAGCTGGGCCCAGTTCACACTGTCCAACAACAGAGACACCACAGCCAGACGACCGTGTGCCCCGCTGACACCACCCACGAGCAGGTCATGCACCACAGTCTGGACATCATTAACCAACAGTTTGAGCTGGAACAAATGCAGAAAGGACTGGAACTTCTGCTCCAGAGTCAGCCGACCAATGTCCAGCTGAACCCGAGCAAACAGCCGCAGCACGTCCAGCAGACCATCGTGGGGCAGATCAACTACATTGTGCGCCAACCTGCAGCCCTGCCCCTGCAGAGCCACGAGGACGGCTCCCCGGTCAGTCTGCGTCTTATCCGCATCTCCGCGGAACAGACGATCATTCATCAGATTATATCATTATAATGACCAGAGTAGGAGCGAAGGGAGATCAGAGGGAATAATAGAAGATGTAGCGTCACCCAAATATAATGTATGTGAGGAGGACAGGGCTATAAATATTATATAGGTAGATAAGTAATATAATATAGAGAATAGAGCGCACAGCATGGAGTGTATATAATATAGAGAATAGAGCGCACAGCGTGGAGTGTATATAATATAGAGAATAGAGAGCACAGCACGGAGTGTATATAATATAGAGAGCACAGCACGGGGTGTATATAATATAGAGAGCACAGCACGGAGTGTATATAATATAGAGAATAGAGCGCACAGCGTGGAGTGTATATAATATAGAGAATAGAGAGCACAGCACGGAGTGTATATAATATAGAGAGCACAGCACGGGGTGTATATAATATAGAGAGCACAGCACGGAGTGTATATAATATAGAGAATAGAGCGCACAGCACGGGGTGTATATAATATAGAGAATAGAGCGCACAGCGTGGAGTGTATATAATATAGAGAGCACAGCACGGGGTGTATATAATATAGAGAGCACAGCACGGGGTGTATATAATATAGAGAATAGAGAGCACCGCGTGGAGTGTATATAATATAGAGAGCACAGCGTGGGGTGTATATAATATAGAGAATAGAGAGCACAGCGTGGGGTGTATATAATATAGAGAATAGAGAGCACAGCGTGGGGTGTATATAATATAGAGAATAGAGCGCACAGCACGGAGTGTATATAATATAGAGAGCACAGCACGGAGTGTATATAATATAGAGAATAGAGAGCACAGCGTGGAGTGTATATAATATAGAGAGCACAGCGTGGGGTGTATATAATATAGAGAATAGAGAGCACAGCGTGGGGTGTATATAATATAGAGAATAGAGAGCACAGCGTGGGGTGTATATAATATAGAGAATAGAGCGCACAGCACGGAGTGTATATAATATAGAGAGCACAGCACGGGGTGTATATAATATAGAGAGCACAGCACGGAGTGTATATAATATAGAGAATAGAGAGCACAGCGTGGAGTGTATATAATATAGAGAGCACAGCGTGGAGTGTATATAATATAGAGAATAGAGCGCACAGCGTGGAGTGTATATAATATAGAGAATAGAGAGCACAGCACGGGGTGTATATAATATAGAGAGCACAGCACGGAGTGTATATAATATAGAGAATAGAGAGCACAGCGTGGGGTGTATATAATATAGAGAATAGAGCGCACAGCGTGGAGTGTATATAATATAGAGAATAGAGAGCACAGCACGGGGTGTATATAATATAGAGAGCACAGCGTGGAGTGTATATAATATAGAGAATAGAGAGCACAGCACGGAGTGTATATAATATAGAGAATAGAGAGCACAGCGTGGAGTGTATATAATATAGAGCGCACAGCGTGGAGTGTATATAATATAGAGAGCACAGCACGGGGTGTATATAATATAGAGAATAGAGCGCACAGCGTGGAGTGTATATAATATAGAGAATAGAGAGCACAGCACGGAGTGTATATAATATAGAGAATAGAGAGCACAGCACGGAGTGTATATAATATAGAGAATAGAGAGCACAGCACGGGGTGTATATAATATAGAGAATAGAGCGCACAGCACGGAGTGTATATAATATAGAGAGCACAGCGTGGAGTGTATATAATATAGAGAATAGAGAGCACAGCGTGGAGTGTATATAATATAGAGAGCACAGCACGGGGTGTATATAATATAGAGAATAGAGAGCACAGCGTGGAGTGTATATAATATAGAGAATAGAGAGCACAGCACGGGGTGTATATAATATAGAGAGCACAGCGTGGAGTGTATATAATATAGAGAATAGAGAGCACAGCACGGGGTGTATATAATATAGAGAGCACAGCACGGGGTGTATATAATATAGAGAATAGAGAGCACAGCGTGGAGTGTATATAATATAGAGAATAGAGAGCACAGCACGGCGTGTATATAATATAGAGAATAGAGAGCACAGCACGGAGTGTATATAATATAGAGAATAGAAAGCACAGCACGGAGTGTATATAATATAGAGAATAGAGCGCACAGCACGGCGTGTATATAATATAGAGAATAGAGAGCACAGCACGGGGTGTATATAATATAGAGAATAGAGAGCACAGCGTGGAGTGTATATAATATAGAGAATAGAAAGCACAGCACGGAGTGTATATAATATAGAGAATAGAGCGCACAGCACGGCGTGTATATAATATAGAGAATAGAGAGCACAGCGTGGAGTGTATATAATATAGAGAATAGAGAGCACAGCGTGGAGTGTATATAATATAGAGAATAGAGAGCACAGCGTGGAGTGTATATAATATAGAGAATAGAGAGCACAGCGTGGAGTGTATATAATATAGAGAGCACAGCGTGGAGTGTATATAATATAGAGAATAGAGAGCACAGCACGGAGTGTATATAATATAGAGAATAGAGCGCACAGCACGGGGTGTATATAATATAGAGAATAGAGCGCACAGCACGGAGTGTATATAATATAGAGAATAGAGAGCACAGCACGGAGTGTATATAATATAGAGAATAGAGAGCACAGCGTGGAGTGTATATAATATAGAGAATAGAGAGCACAGCACGGAGTGTATATAATATAGAGAATAGAGAGCACAGCACGGAGTGTATATAATATAGAGAGCACTGCGTGGGGTGTATATAATATAGAGAATAGAGAGCACAGCACGGAGTGTATATAATATAGAGAATAGAGAGCACAGCACGGAGTGTATATAATATAGAGAATAGAGAGCACAGCACGGAGTGTATATAATATAGAGAATAGAGCGCACAGCACGGAGTGTATATAATATAGAGAATAGAGAGCACAGCACGGAGTGTATATAATATAGAGAATAGAGAGCACAGCACGGGGTGTATATAATATAGAGAATAGAGAGCACAGCGTGGAGTGTATATAATATAGAGAATAGAGAGCACAGCACGGAGTGTATATAATATAGAGAATAGAGAGCACAGCACGGGGTGTATATAATATAGAGAATAGAGAGCACAGCGTGGAGTGTATATAATATAGAGAATAGAGAGCACAGCGTGGAGTGTATATAATATAGAGAATAGAGAGCACAGCACGGAGTGTATATAATATAGAGAATAGAGAGCACAGCACGGGGTGTATATAATATAGAGAATAGAGAGCACAGCGTGGAGTGTATATAATATAGAGAATAGAGAGCACAGCACGGAGTGTATATAATATAGAGAATAGAGCGCACAGCACGGAGTGTATATAATATAGAGAATAGAGAGCACAGCACGGAGTGTATATAATATAGAGAATAGAGAGCACAGCGTGGAGTGTATATAATATAGAGAATAGAGCGCACAGCGTGGGGTGTATATAATATAGAGAATAGAGTGCACAGCACGGGTTGTATATAATATAGAGAATATAGAGCATAGCACGGAGTGTATATAATATAGAGAGCACTGCGTGGGGTGTATATAATATAGAGAATAGAGAGCACAGCACGGAGTGTATATAATATAGAGAATAGAGCGCACAGCACGGAGTGTATATAATATAGAGAATAGAGAGCACAGCGTGGAGTGTATATAATATAGAGAGCACAGCACGGAGTGTATAGAATATAGAGAGCACAGCACGGAGTGTATATAATATAGAGAATAGAGAGCACAGCACGGAGTGTATATAATATAGAGAATAGAGAGCACTGCGTGGGGTGTATATAATATAGAGAATAGAGCGCACAGCACGGAGTGTATATAATATAGAGAATAGAGAGCACTGCGTGGGGTGTATATAATATAGAGAATAGAGCGCACAGCACGGAGTGTATATAATATAGAGAATAGAGAGCACTGCGTGGGGTGTATATAATATAGAGAATAGAGCGCACAGCACGGAGTGTATATAATATAGAGAGCACAGCACGGAGTGTATATAATATAGAGAATATAGATCACAGCACGGAGTGTATATAATATAGAGAGCACAGCGTGGAGTGTATATAATATAGAGAGCACAGCACGGGGTGTATATAATATAGAGAATAGAGAGCACAGCGTGGAGTGTATATAATATAGAGAATAGAGATCACAGCACGGAGTGTATATAATATAGAGAATAGAGAGCACAGTGTGGAGTGTATATAATATAGAGAGCACAGCACGGAGTGTATATAATATAGAGAATAGAGAGCACAGTGTGGAGTATATATAATATAGAGAATAGAGCGCACAGCACGGAGTGTATATAATATAGAGAATAGAGCGCACAGCACGGGGTGTATATAATATAGAGAATAGAGCGCACAGCACGGGGTGTATATAATATAGAGAATAGAGAGCACAGCACGGGGTGTATATAATATAGAGAATAGAGAGCACAGCACGGGGTGTATATAATATAGAGAATAGAGCGCACTGCACGGGGTGTATATAATATAGAGAATAGAGAGCACAGCACGGAGTGTATATAATATAGAGAGCACAGCACGGAGTGTATATAATATAGAGAGCACAGCACGGAGTGTATATAATATAGAGAATAGAGAGCACAGCACGGAGTGTATATAATATAGAGAATAGAGCGCACAGCACGGAGTGTATATAATATAGAGAATAGAGCGCACAGCACGGAGTGTATATAATATAGAGAATAGAGAGCACAGCACGGGGTGTATATAATATAGAGAATAGAGAGCACAGCACGGAGTGTATATAATATAGAGAATAGAGAGCACAGCACGGGGTGTATATAATATAGAGAATAGAGAGCACTGCGTGGGGTGTATATAATATAGAGAATAGAGAGCACTGCGTGGGGTGTATATAATATAGAGAATAGAGAGCACAGCACGGAATGTATATAATATAGAGAATAGAGAGCACAGCACGGGGTGTATATAATATAGAGAATAGAGCGCACAGCACGGAGTGTATATAATATAGAGAATAGAGAGCACAGCGTGGAGTGTATATAATATAGAGAGCACAGCACGGGGTTTATATAATATAGAGAATAGAGAGCACAGCGTGGAGTGTATATAATATAGAGAATCGAGCGCACAGCACGGAGTGTATATAATATAGAGAATAGAGAGCACAGCACGGAGTGTATATAATATAGAGAATAGAGAGCACAGCACGGGGTGTATATAATATAGAGAATAGAGCGCACTGCACGGGGTGTATATAATATAGAGAATAGAGAGCACAGCACGGAGTGTATATAATATAGAGAGCACAGCACGGAGTGTATATAATATAGAGAGCACAGCACGGAGTGTATATAATATAGAGAATAGAGAGCACAGCACGGAGTGTATATAATATAGAGAATAGAGCGCACAGCACGGAGTGTATATAATATAGAGAATAGAGAGCACAGCACGGGGTGTATATAATATAGAGAATAGAGAGCACTGCACGGGGTGTATATAATATAGAGAATAGAGAGCACAGCACGGGGTGTATATAATATAGAGAATAGAGAGCACAGCACGGGGTGTATATAATATAGAGAATAGAGCGCACTGCACGGGGTGTATATAATATAGAGAATAGAGAGCACAGCACGGAGTGTATATAATATAGAGAGCACAGCACGGAGTGTATATAATATAGAGCGCACAGCACGGAGTGTATATAATATAGAGAATAGAGAGCACAGCACGGGGTGTATATAATATAGAGAATAGAGAGCACAGCACGGAGTGTATATAATATAGAGAATAGAGAGCACAGCACGGGGTGTATATAATATAGAGAATAGAGAGCACTGCGTGGGGTGTATATAATATAGAGAATAGAGAGCACTGCGTGGGGTGTATATAATATAGAGAATAGAGAGCACAGCACGGAATGTATATAATATAGAGAATAGAGAGCACAGCACGGGGTGTATATAATATAGAGAATAGAGCGCACAGCACGGAGTGTATATAATATAGAGAATAGAGAGCACAGCGTGGAGTGTATATAATATAGAGAGCACAGCACGGGGTTTATATAATATAGAGAATAGAGAGCACAGCGTGGAGTGTATATAATATAGAGAATCGAGCGCACAGCACGGAGTGTATATAATATAGAGAATAGAGAGCACAGCACGGAGTGTATATAATATAGAGAATAGAGCGCACAGCACGGGGTGTATATAATATAGAGAATAGAGCGCACTGCACGGGGTGTATATAATATAGAGAATAGAGAGCACAGCACGGAGTGTATATAATATAGAGAGCACAGCACGGAGTGTATATAATATAGAGAGCACAGCACGGAGTGTATATAATATAGAGAATAGAGAGCACAGCACGGAGTGTATATAATATAGAGAATAGAGCGCACAGCACGGAGTGTATATAATATAGAGAATAGAGAGCACAGCACGGGGTGTATATAATATAGAGAATAGAGAGCACAGCACGGGGTGTATATAATATAGAGAATAGAGCGCACTGCACGGGGTGTATATAATATAGAGAATAGAGAGCACAGCACGGGGTGTATATAATATAGAGAATAGAGAGCACAGCACGGGGTGTATATAATATAGAGAATAGAGCGCACTGCACGGGGTGTATATAATATAGAGAATAGAGAGCACAGCACGGAGTGTATATAATATAGAGAGCACAGCACGGAGTGTATATAATATAGAGCGCACAGCACGGAGTGTATATAATATAGAGAATAGAGAGCACAGCACGGGGTGTATATAATATAGAGAATAGAGAGCACAGCACGGAGTGTATATAATATAGAGAATAGAGAGCACAGCACGGGGTGTATATAATATAGAGAATAGAGAGCACTGCGTGGGGTGTATATAATATAGAGAATAGAGAGCACTGCGTGGGGTGTATATAATATAGAGAATAGAGCGCACAGCACGGAATGTATATAATATAGAGAATAGAGAGCACAGCACGGGGTGTATATAATATAGAGAATAGAGCGCACAGCGTGGAGTGTATATAATATAGAGAATAGAGCGCACAGCATGGAGTGTATATAATATAGAGAATAGAGAGCACAGCACGGAATGTATATAATATAGAGAATAGAGAGCACAGCACGGGGTGTATATAATATAGAGAATAGAGCGCACAGCACGGAGTGTATATAATATAGAGAATAGAGAGCACAGCGTGGAGTGTATATAATATAGAGAGCACAGCACGGGGTTTATATAATATAGAGAATAGAGAGCACAGCGTGGAGTGTATATAATATAGAGAATCGAGCGCACAGCACGGAGTGTATATAATATAGAGAATAGAGAGCACAGCACGGAGTGTATATAATATAGAGAATAGAGAGCACAGCGTGGAGTGTATATAATATAGAGAATAGAGCGCACAGCATGGAGTGTATATAATATAGAGAATAGAGAGCACAGCACGGAGTGTATATAATATAGAGAATAGAGCGCACAGCGTGGAGTGTATATAATATAGAGAATAGAGCGCACAGCACGGAGTGTATATAATATAGAGAATAGAGAGCACAGCGTGGAGTGTATATAATATAGAGAATAGAGCGCACAGCGTGGAGTGTATATAATATAGAGAGCACAGCACGGAGTGTATATAATATAGAGAATAGAGCGCACAGCACGGAGTGTATATAATATAGAGAGCACAGCACGGAGTGTATATAATATAGAGAATAGAGAGCACAGCGTGGAGTGTATATAATATAGAGAGCACAGCGTGGAGTGTATATAATATAGAGAATAGAGCGCACAGCGTGGAGTGTATATAATATAGAGAATAGAGCGCACAGCGTGGAGTGTATATAATATAGAGAATAGAGCGCACAGCACGGAGTGTATATAATATAGAGAATAGAGAGCACAGCGTGGAGTGTATATAATATAGAGAATAGAGCGCACAGCACGGAGTGTATATAATATAGAGAATAGAGAGCACAGCACGGGGTGTATATAATATAGAGAATAGAGAGCACAGCACGGGGTGTATATAATATAGAGAATAGAGAGCACAGCACGGGGTGTATATAATATAGAGAATAGAGAGCACAGCGTGGAGTGTATATAATATAGAGAATAGAGAGCACAGCACGGGGTGTATATAATATAGAGAATCGAGCGCACAGCACGGGGTGTATATAATATAGAGAATAGAGCGCACAGCACGGGGTGTATATAATATAGAGAATAGAGAGCACAGCGTGGAGTGTATATAATATAGAGAGCACAGCGTGGAGTGTATATAATATAGAGAATAGAGAGCACAGCACGGAGTGTATATAATATAGAGAATAGAGAGCACAGCACGGAGTGTATATAATATAGAGAATAGAGAGCACAGCGTGGAGTGTATATAATATAGAGAATAGAGCGCACAGCACGGAGTGTATATAATATAGAGAATAGAGAGCACAGCGTGGAGTGTATATAATATAGAGAATAGAGCGCACAGCATGGAGTGTATATAATATAGAGAATAGAGAGCACAGCGTGGAGTGTATATAATATAGAGAATAGAGCGCACAGCACGGGGTGTATATAATAGAGAATAGAGCGCACAGCGTGGAGTGTATATAATAGAGAATAGAGAGCACAGCACGGGGTGTATATAATATAGAGAGCACAGCACGGGGTGTATATAATATAGAGAATAGAGAGCACAGCGTGGAGTGTATATAATATAGAGAATAGAGCGCACAGCACGGAGTGTATATAATATAGAGAATAGAGAGCACAGCGTGGAGTGTATATAATATAGAGAATAGAGCGCACAGCGTGGAGTGTATATAATATAGAGAATAGAGAGCACAGCACGGAGTGTATATAATATAGAGAATAGAGCGCACAGCACGGAGTGTATATAATATAGAGAATAGAGAGCACAGCGTGGAGTGTATATAATATAGAGAATAGAGCGCACAGCACGGGGTGTATATAATATAGAGAATAGAGCGCACAGCGTGGAGTGTATATAATATAGAGAATAGAGCGCACAGCACGGAGTGTATATAATATAGAGAGCACAGCACGGAGTGTATATAATATAGAGAATAGAGAGCACAGCACGGAGTGTATATAATATAGAGAATAGAGAGCACAGCACGGGCTGTATATAATATAGAGAATAGAGCGCACAGCACGGAGTGTATATAATATAGAGAATAGAGCGCACAGCACGGAGTGTATATAATATAGAGAATAGAGCGCACAGCACGGAGTGTATATAATATAGAGAATAGAGCGCACAGCGTGGAGTGTATATAATATAGAGAATAGAGCGCACAGCATGGAGTGTATATAATATAGAGAATAGAGCGCACAGCGTGGAGTGTATATAATATAGAGAATAGAGCGCACAGCGTGGAGTGTATATAATATAGAGAATAGAGCGCACAGCACGGGGTGTATATAATATAGAGAATAGAGCGCACAGCACGGGGTGTATATAATATAGAGAATAGAGAGCACAGCACGGGGTGTATATAATATAGAGAATAGAGAGCACAGCACGGGGTGTATATAATATAGAGAATAGAGAGCACAGCACGGAGTGTATATAATATTGAGAATAGAGAGCACAGCACGGAGTGTATATAATATAGAGAGCACAGCACGGGGTGTATATAATATAGAGAATAGAGAGCACAGCACGGAGTGTATATAATATAGAGAATAGAGAGCACAGCGTGGAGTGTATATAATATAGAGAATAGAGAGCACAGCACGGGGTGTATATAATATAGAGAATAGAGAGCACTGCGTGGAGTGTATATAATATAGAGCGCACAGCACGGAGTGTATATAATATAGAGAATAGAGCGCACAGCGTGGAGTGTATATAATATAGAGAATAGAGCGCACAGCACGGAGTGTATATAATATAGAGAATAGAGAGCACTGCGTGGAGTGTATATAATATAGAGCGCACAGCACGGAGTGTATATAATATAGAGAATAGAGCGCACAGCGTGGAGTGTATATAATATAGAGAATAGAGCGCACAGCACGGAGTGTATATAATATAGAGAATAGAGCGCACAGCGTGGAGTGTATATAATATAGAGAATAGAGCGCACAGCGTGGAGTGTATATAATATAGAGAATAGAGAGCACAGCACGGAGTGTATATAATATAGAGAATAGAGAGCACAGCGTGGAGTGTATATAATATAGAGAATAGAGAGCACAGCGTGGAGTGTATATAATATAGAGAATAGAGAGCACAGCGTGGAGTGTATATAATATAGAGAATAGAGAGCACAGCGTGGAGTGTATATAATATAGAGAATAGAGCGCACAGCATGGAGTGTATATAATATAGAGAATAGAGCGCACAGCACGGAGTGTATATAATATAGAGAATAGAGCGCACAGCGTGGAGTGTATATAATATAGAGAATAGAGCGCACAGCGTGGAGTGTATATAATATAGAGAATAGAGAGCACAGCACGGAGTGTATATAATATAGAGAATAGAGAGCACAGCACGGAGTGTATATAATATAGAGAATAGAGAGCACAGCGTGGAGTGTATATAATATAGAGAATAGAGCGCACAGCACGGAGTGTATATAATATAGAGAGCACAGCACGGAGTGTATATAATATAGAGAGCACAGCGTGGTGTGTATATCATGTAATATATAGAGGAATGAGGAGTGTACAGCGTGGTGTGTGTATCGTGTAATATATAGAGGAATGAGTAGTGTACAGCGTGGTGTGTATATGATGTAATATATAGAGGAATGAGGAGTGTACAGCGTGGTGTGTATATCATGTAATATATAGAGGAATGAGGAGTGTACAGCGTGGTGTGTATATCATGTAATATATAGAGGAATGAGGAGTGTACAGCGTGGTGTGTATATCATGTAATATATAGGGGAATGAGGAGTGTACAGCGTGGTGTGTGTATCGTGTAATATATAGAGGAATGAGTAGTGTACAGCGTGGTGTGTATATGATGTAATATATAGAGGAATGAGGAGTGTACAGCGTGGTGTGTATATCATGTAATATATAGAGGAATGAGGAGTGCACAGCGTGGTGTGTATATGATGTAATATATAGGGGGATGAGGAGTGTACAGCGTGGTGTGTATATCATGTAATATAGAGGAATGAGCAGTGTACAGCGTGGTGTGTATATCATGTAATATATAGGGGAATGAGGAGTGTACAGCGTGGTGTGTATATCATGTAATAGAGGAATGAGGAGTGCACAGCGTGGTGTGTATATCATGTAATATATAGAGGAGTGTACAGCGTGGAGTGTATATCATGTAATATATAGGGGAATAAGGAGTGTACAGCGTGGTGTGTATATAATGTAATATAGAGGAATGAGGAGTGTACAGCGTGGTGTGTATCAAGTAATATATAGAGGAATGAGGAGTGTACAGCGTGGTGTGTATATCATGTAATATATAGAGGAATGAGGAGTGTACAGCGTGGTGTGTATATCATGTAATAGAGGAATGAGGAGTGTACAGCGTGGAGTGTATATCATGTAATATATAGAGGAATGAGGAGTGTACAGCGTGGTGTGTATATAATGTAATATAGAGGAATGAGGAGTGTACAGCGTGGTGTGTATATCATGTAATATATAGAGGAATGAGGAGTGTACAGCGTGGTGTGTATATGATGTAATATATAGAGGAATGAGGAGTGTACAGCGTGGTGTGTATATCATGTAATATATAGAGGAATGAGTAGTGTACAGCGTGGTGTGTATATCATGTAATATATAGGGGAATGAGGAGTGTACAGCGTGGAGTGTATATCATGTAATATAGAGGAATGAGGAGTGTACAGCGTGGTGTGTATATCATGTAATATATAGGGGAATGAGGAGTGTACAGCGTGGTGTGTGTATCATGTAATATATAGGGGAATGAGGAGTGTACAGCGTGGTGTGTGTATCGTGTAATATATAGAGGAATGAGTAGTGTACAGCGTGGTGTGTATATGATGTAATATATAGAGGAATGAGGAGTGTACAGCGTGGTGTGTATATCATGTAATATATAGAGGAATGAGGAGTGTACAGCGTGGTGTGTATATCATGTAATATATAGAGGAATGAGGAGTGTACAGCGTGGTGTGTATATCATGTAATATATAGGGGAATGAGGAGTGTACAGCGTGGTGTGTGTATCGTGTAATATATAGAGGAATGAGTAGTGTACAGCGTGGTGTGTATATGATGTAATATATAGAGGAATGAGGAGTGTACAGCGTGGTGTGTATATCATGTAATATATAGAGGAATGAGGAGTGTACAGCGTGGTGTGTATATCATGTAATATATAGAGGAATGAGTAGTGTACAGCGTGGTGTGTATATCATGTAATATATAGGGGAATGAGGAGTGCACAGCGTGGTGTGTATATCATGTAATATATAGGGGAATGAGGAGTGTACAGCGTGGAGTGTATATCATGTAATATAGAGGAATGAGGAGTGTACAGCGTGGTGTGTATATCATGTAATATATAGGGGAATGAGGAGTGCACAGCGTGGTGTGTATATCATGTAATATAGAGGCATGAGGAGTGTACAGCGTGGTGTGTATATCATGTAATATATAGGGGAATGAGGAGTGCACAGCGTGGTGTGTATATCATGTAATATATAGGGGAATGAGGAGTGTACAGCGTGGAGTGTATATCATGTAATATAGAGGAATGAGGAGTGTACAGCGTGGTGTGTATCATGTAATATATAGGGGAATGAGGAGTGTACAGCGTGGTGTGTATATCATGTAATATATAGGGGAATGAGGAGTGCACAGCGTGGTGTGTATATCATGTAATATATAGAGGCATGAGGAGTGTACAGCGTGGAGTGTGTATCATGTAATATATAGAGGAATGAGGAGTGTACAGCGTGGTGTGTATATCATGTAATATATAGGGGAATGAGTAGTGTACAGCGTGGTGTGTATATCATGTAATATATAGGGGAATGAGGAGTGTACAGCGTGGAGTGTATATCATGTAATATATAGGGGAATAAGGAGTGTACAGCGTGGAGTGTATATCATGTAATATATAGAGGAATGAGGAGTGTACAGCGTGGTGTGTATATCATGTAATATATAGAGGAATTGTAAAGGATCTGCCAGGCACAGCTTCTGTGTCAACGCCCATAGGTAATCAGTCTGCACCTGCTTCTATGTCTGTGAGACTGACTCCATCTTCCACCACTCAGGATGGCAGGCTTAGGAGTGGGAGAGCCTATCACAGCCTGGCCAGACGGAGCTAGCTCCCGCCCTCTGTCTATTTATACCTGCCTTTCCTGTTCCTCCTTGCTTGTGATTCTTCTCGTTTGGTTTCCTGGCCCTGCTGCAGCTTCTTGAACCATTTGACCCTGCTTCATATTGACCCTGGCTTACTGACTACTCTCCTGCTCTGCGTTTGGTACCTCGTTCACTCCTGGTTTGACTCGGCTTGTTCACTATTCTCCTGCTCTGCGATTTGTACCTCGTTCACTCCTGGTTTGACTCGGCTCGTTCACCACTCTTGTTGCTCACGGTGTTGCCGTGGGCAACTGCCCCTTTTCCCTTGCTTCTGTGTACCCTTGTCTGTTTGTCTGTCGTGCACTTATTGAGCGTAGGGACTGTCGCCCAGTTGTACCCCGTCGCCTAGGGCGGGTCATTGCAAGTAGGCAGGGACTGAGTGGCGGGTAGATTAGGGCTCACTTGTCTGTTTCCCCACCCCCATCATTACATAATCACAAGCCCATATACCTAGTCTACCCTGGTCCCTGACACTACTATGGACCTCCTTGAGACCCTGGCTCAGCAAATGCAGGGTCTCTCCCTACAGGCCCTGGCTCAGAGGGTCAACCAGCCTGACGCTGCCATGGTAGTGCCCCTCACCTCACCTCTTGAACCCCACCTCAAGTTGCCTGACCGGTTCTCAGGGGACCGGAAGACTTTTTTCTCTCCTTTCGGGAGAGTTGTAGTTGTAGGCTCTATTTTCGCTTAAAGCCCCATTCCTCAGGTTCTTAGAGCCAGTGGGTGGGTATAATTATGTCTCGGCTCCAGGAAGGGCCCCAAGAATGGGCCTTCTCCTTGGCTCCTGACGCCCCTGAACTTTCCTCCGTTGATCTTTTCTTTTCTGCTCTCGGACTCATTTATGACGAGACTGACAAGACTGCCTTTGCCGAGAGTCAGCTGATGACCTTACGTCAGGGTAAGAGACCTGTTGAGGAGTATTGCTCTGACTTTCGGAAGTGGTGCGTAGCTTCTCGGTGGAATGACCCTGCCTTAAGGTGCCAGTTTAGGTTGGGTCTGTCGAACGCCCTGAAAGACCTGCTAGTTAGCTATCCCTCTGCTGACTCCCTAGACCAGGTTATGGCTTTAGCGGTACGACTTGACCGACGTCTCAGGGAACGACAACTTGAAAGTTTTTGTGTTTTCTCCTCTGACACCCCCATGATGCCTCCCGAGGTCCCGTCGCTTCGCTCTTCCACGGAAGACTCGGAGGTACGTATGCAACTCGGGGCCTCTGTGTCCCCCCAACAACGTAGAGAGTTCCGCAGGAAGAATGGTCTCTGCTTCTATTGTGGGGATGACAAGCATCAAGTGAACACCTGTCCTAGGCGTAAGAATAAGCAGCCGGAAAACTTCCGCGCCTAAGTGATCATCGGGGAGGTCACTTGGGCGCACAGGTATTTCCCGTAAATATGAAAAGTAATAAAATCTTGCTTCCCTTTCAGGTCTCTTTTGGTGGTAGGTCTGCTACCGGCAGTGCCTTCGTGGATTCAGGGTTTTCTGCTAATATCATGTCTGTGGAATTTGCTATGTCTCTAGCTATGCCTTTGATTGATTTGCCTAAACCTGTCCCGGTAGTGGGTATCGACTCCACTCCTCTTGCTAATGGTTATTTTACTCAGCATACCCCTGTTTTTGAACTCCTTGTTGGCTCCATGCATTTGGAGCAGTGCTCTGTACTGGTGATGCAGGGATTATCGTCCGATTTGGTTTTAGGCCTTCCCTGGTTGCAGTTGCATAATCCCACGTTTGACTGGAATACTGGGGAGTTTACCAAATGGGGTAATGAATGCTTGACGTCATGTTTTCCTGTTAATTCTATTTCTCTCCCTGAGGAGGTGAACACGCTTCCTGAGTTTGTTCGGGACTTCGCTGATGTTTTCTCTAAGGAGGCCTCCGAAGTGTTACCTCCTCATAGAGAATACGATTGCGCCATCGATTTGGTACCAGGAGCTAAGCTCCCTAAGGGTAGGATATTTAATCTCTCTTGTCCCGAACGTGAAGCCATGAGAGAGTATATCCAGGAATGCCTGGCCAAGGGTTACATTCGCCCCTCTACTTCTCCGGTAGGTGCTGGCTTCTTCTTCGTAGGGAAGAAGGATGGTGGTCTTAGGCCATGCATTGACTACCGTAACTTGAATAAGGTCACTGTAAGGAACCAGTATACCCTTCCTTTGATTCCTGATCTCTTTAATCAGGTTCAGGGGGCCCAATGGTTCTGTAAGTTTGATCTATGGGGGGCGTATAACCTTATCCGCATCAAAGAGGGGGATGAGTGGAAGACTGCGTTTAACACGCCCGAAGGTCATTTCGAATACCGCAGCATGCCCTTTGGGTTGTGTAATGCTCCGGCGGTCTTCCAGAATTTCATAAATGAGATTTTAAGAGACTACCTGGGGGTATTTCTTGTAGTGTACCTTGATGACATACTTGCGTTTTCCAAGGACTGGTACTCCCACATTGAGCATGTCAGGAAGGTGCTCCAGGTCCTTCGGGAAAACAAACTGTTTGCGAAGACCGAAAAATGTGTGTTTGGGGGTGCAGGAGATACCATTTTTGGGTCAAATCCTCACTCCTCATGAATTCCGCATGGACCCCGCCAAGGTCCAGGCTGTGGTGGAATGGGTCCAACCTGCCTCCCTGAAGGCGTTACAGTGCTTCCTGGGGTTCGCTAATTATTACAGGAGATTTATCGCTAACTTCTCGGTCATCGCTAAGCCTCTTACGGATCTCACTCGCAAAGGTGCTGATCTCCTCCACTGGCCTCCTGAGGCTGTCCAGGCTTTTGAGATCCTTAAAAAGTGCTTTATCTCGGCCCCGGTGCTGGTTCAGCCCAACCAAATGGAGCCATTTATCGTGGAGGTTGACGCGTCCAAGGTGGGAGTGGGGGCTGTCTTGTCCCAGGGTACCAGGTCCCTCACCCATCTCCGCCCCTGTGCCTACTTCTCCAGGAAGTTTTTTCGCCCACTGAGATTAACTATGATATTGGCAACCGCGAACTCTTAGCCATTAAATGGGCATTTGAAGAGTGGCGCCACTTCATGGAGGGGGCTAGGCACCAGGTAACGGTCCTTACCGACCACAAGAATCTGGTTTTCCTAGAATCTGCCCGGAGGCTAAACCCGAGACAAGCTCGATGGGCGTTATTTTTTTTACCAGATTCAACTTTTTGGTTACCTATAGGGCTGGGTCTAACAATATTAAGGCTAATGCACTGTCGCGTAGCTTCATGGCCAGCCCTCCTTCGGAGGAAGATCCTGCTTGTATTTTGCCTCCAGGTATAATCATTTCCTCTATTGATTCTGATTTAGTCTCTGAAATTGTGGCTGATCAAGGTTCAGCTCCCGGGAGCCCTCCTGAGAACAAGCTGTTTGTTCCCCGGCAATTCTGGCTAAGGGTACTTAGGGAAAATCATGACTCCGCACTATCTGGTCATCCAGGCATCCTGGGTACCAAGCACCTCATTGCCAGAAACTATTGGTGGCCTGGGTTGCCTAAAGACGTTAAGGCCTACGTCGCCGCTTGTGAGGTTTGTACTAGGTCCAAGACTCCCAGGTCCCGACCAGCGGGCTTACTACGTTCTTTGCCCATTCCCCAGAGACCTTGGACCCATATCTCCATGGATTTTATCACCGATTTGCCTCCATCTCAAGGCAAGTCGGTGGTGTGGGTTGTAGTAGACCGCTTCAGTAAGATGTGCCACTTTGTGCCCCTCAAGAAACTACCCAATGCTAAGACGTTGGCTTCCTTGTTTGTCAAAAACATCCTGTGTCTCCATGGGGTCCCTGTCGACATTGTTTCTGACAGAGGGGTACAATTAGTTTCATTGTTTTGGAGAGCCTTCTGTAAAAAGTTGAAGATTGATCTGTCCTTCTCCTCGGCCTTCCATCCTGAAACTAATGGCCAAACTGAGAGGACTAATCAATCTCTAGAACAATATTTAAGGTGTTTTATCTCTGACTGTCAATATGATTGGGTCTCATTCATTCCCCTCGCCGAATTTTCCCTTAATAACCGGGTCAGTAACTCGTCAGGGGTCTCCCCCTTTTTCTGTAATTTTGGGTTTAATCCACGGTTCTCCTCCGTTTCACCTGGTAGTTCCAACAACCCCGAGGTAGAGGTCGCTCATCGGGAACTGTGCACAGTCTGGGCCCAGGTTCAGAAGAACCTAGAGGCGTCCCAGAGCATACAAAAAACTCAGGCAGATAGAAGACGTTCTGGTAACCTCTTGTTTATGGTCGGGGATCTGTTGTGGCTATCGTCTAAGAACTTGCGCCTTAAAGTCCCGTCCAAGAAGTTTGCTCCCCAGTTTATAGGGCCATACAAGGTCATTGAAGTCCTCAATCCTGTCTCCTTCCGACTGGAGTTGCCCCCATCTTTTCGAGTACACGACGTGTTTCATGCCTCCCTCCTTAAATGCTGCTCCCCGTCCTTGGCTCCCTCGAGGAAACCTCCTGTCCCCGTTCTCACCCCTGAGGGGGTAGAATTCGAGGTGGCCAAGATTGTGGACAGCAAGATGGTCCAAGGCTCCCTCCAGTACCTGGTCCATTGGAGAGGATACGGGCCTGAGGAGAGGACTTGGGTACCCGCCCGGGATGTTCACGCTGGGGTATTGGTCAGGAGGTTCCACCTTCGTTTCCCGAATAAACCAGGTCCACCTAGAAAGGGTCCGCTGGCCCCTCATAAAAGGGGGGGGTACTGTAAAGGATCTGCCAGGCACAGCTTCTTTGTCTACGCCCATAGGTAATCAGTCTGCACCTGCTTCTAGGTCTGTGAGACTGACTCCATCTTCCACCACTCAGGATGGCAGGCTTAGGAGTGGGAGAGCCTATCACAGCCTGGCCAGACGGAGCTAGCTCCCGCCCTCTGTCTATTTATACCTGCCTTTCCTGTTCCTCCTTGCTTGTGATTCTTCTCGTTTGGTTTCCTGGCCCTGCTGCAGCTTCTTGAATTATTTGACCCTGCTTCGTATTGACCCTGGCTTACTGACTACTCTCCTGCTCTGCGTTTGGTACCTTGTACACTCCTGGTTTGACTCGGCTCGTTCACTACTCTTGTTGCTCACGGTGTTGCCGTGGACAACAGCCCCATTTCCCTTAGCTTCTGTGTACCTTTGTCTGTCGTGCACTTATTGAGCGTAGGGACCGTCGCCCAGTTGTACCCCGTCGCCTAGGGCGGGTCGTTGCAAGTAGGCAGGGACTGAGTGGCGGGTAGATTAGGGCTCACTTGTCTGTTTCCCCACCCCCATCATTACAGGAATGAGGAGTGTACAGCGTGGTGTGTATATCATGTAATATAGAGGAATGAGGAGTGTACAGCGTGGTGTGTATATCATGTAATATAGGGGAATGAGTAGTGTACGGCGTGGTGTGTATATCATGTAATAGAGGAATGAGGAGTGTACAGTGTGGTGTGTATATCATGTAATATAGGGGAATGAGTAGTGTACGGCGTGGTGTGTATATCATGTAATATATATAGAGGAGTGTACAGCGTGGAGTGTATATCATGTAATATATAGGGGAATGAGTAGTGTACAGCGTGGTGTGTATATCATGTAATATAGAGGAATGAGGAGTGTACAGCGTGGTGTGTATATCATGTAATATATAGGGGAATGAGGAGTGTACAGCGTGGTGTGTATATCATGTAATATATAGGGGAATGAGTAGTGTACAGCGTGGTGTGTATATCATGTAATATATAGAGGAGTGTACAGCGTGGAGTGTATATCATGTAATATAGAGGAATGAGGAGTGTACAGCGTAGTGTGTATATCATGTAATATATAGGGGAATGAGTAGTGTACAGCGTAGTGTGTATATCATGTAATATAGAGGAATGAGGAGTGTACAGCGTGGTGTGTATATCATGTAATATAGGGGAATGAGTAGTGTACGGCGTGGTGTGTATATCATGTAATAGAGGAATGAGGAGTGTACAGTGTGGTGTGTATATCATGTAATATAGGGGAATGAGTAGTGTACAGCGTGGTGTGTATATCCTGTAATATAGGGGAATGAGTAGTGTACAGCGTGGTGTGTATATCCTGTAATATAGGGGAATGAGTAGTGTACGGCGTGGTGTGTATATCATGTAATATATAGAGGAGTGTACAGCGTGGAGTGTATATCATGTAATATATAGGGGAATGAGTAGTGTACAGCGTGGTGCGTATATCATGTAATATAGAGGAATGAGGAGTGTACAGCGTGGTGTGTATATCATGTAATATATAGGGGAATGAGGAGTGTACAGCGTGGTGTGTATATCATGTAATATATAGAGGAGTGTACAGCGTGGAGTGTATATCATGTAATATAGAGGAATGAGGAGTGTACAGCGTGGTGTGTATATCACACAATATATTGAGTCTGGCGCACGCCCTGGTTGCACTAAAATGTGTGATTCTTTACTTTCTTAGCAGTTTCCGAAAGTGGCAAAAAAAGAGAGCGGGGTTTAGTGGAGGGGGCGGGGCCTCCGACAGATTTACCATAATTTATGCCAGAATCTGGCTGGCGCTAGTTTACACCTGCTTATAACCAGAGTACATTTGCATTTCTGTTGCACAGACGGCCAAATATGCGCAAAATTTATTAGGTGTGCAGCTCTTAATAAAGTTGCCGCATTTCCTTTCAACTTAAATTTGGCGTTTAAACCCCCAATTTGTGTAAAAAAAACTGCCTTGTGCCAGATTTATGTCATTTAGACACTTTTGGGGCGTCCCTGGACCGTTTCGAAAAGGGGGCGTGTCTTAAAATGTGCCAAGTATTGTTCTAAAGTAGCCAACCAAGCCGCAGCGTGATGCAGAGAACGTGTCTAGCAGGATGCGCCAAATTTATCATCCAGCGTGCGCCACCGAGATACATCTGGTGCATCTTCTGCCCGGTCTAAGTTTTAAGCTATGGACGTTTTTATATATAAATGTAATGATAAATCGGCCCTGTTGCGTATACGGACGTCATATTACGCTCTGATACCCCACAACATTGTACTGGGCGTCACTAAAATGTAAAAGGACGTAAATTTATTAAATGGCGTCACTTACACACTGGGATCGGCATATGATCCCACTACCATAAAGTGAGATTCCCTCTGTCCGGAGAACCTGACCGCTCCTCTATTATTATTATGTACACGGCACTGGATGGCGATCATCTGTATTAGAAGGCGATGTTGACATGGCGGGTTATCGGTTTATATTTGGTTACTATCCGGTTCTGCGGACGACTAATCGTTCTTTACTTGCCATTATTTTAGGTTTGTGATGAGCCCATATCACCCGGGGGTCACACTGTGGACTTATCCCCAGTGACCGCTCATTCTCCTGGGATTCCTCAATCACAGTCTATAGCAGATGAGATTATTGCGGCAGTGGAGAGCGACGCGTGCCGGAGGAACCAACTCTCTGCTCATCCAGCGCGGAAGGTACGTGCCATAGGAAACTGCGGGATCAACTATCACAACTGTCAGACGAGACGAGGGGCAGATAAACCTAGTGAGGCATTTGGAAGGAACAGATCACAAGCTCGTTCTCTGTACTGACCGCACATCTATATATACATGATGATGACATCACCTCTAGGACGTCGTCTTTCCAAGCTGAACGAGTCCAATATCTCCAGCCTTTCATTGTAAGCGACACTTCCCATCCCATGTAATAATCTAGTCGCCCGCATTTGAACCCTCTCCAGTTCTCCTATATCCTTCCTACAATATGGAGCCTAAAACTGAATTCCAGATGTTTATAGAGGGGGTGATATTACATTATAGAGGAGGTGATATTACATTATAGAGGAGGTGATATTACATTATAGAGGAGGTGATGTTACATTATAGAGGACGTGATGTTACATTATAGAGGAGGTGATATTACATTATAGAGGAGGTGATATTACATTATAGAGGAGGTGATATTACATTATAGAGGAGGTGATATTACATTATAGAGGAGGTGATATTACATTATAGAGGAGGTGATATTACATTATAGAGGAGGTGATATTACATTATAGAGGAGGCGATATTACATTATAGAGGAGGAGATGTTACATTATAGAGGGGGTGATGTTACATTATAGAGGGGGTGATATTACATTATAGAGGAGGTGATATTACATTATAGAGGAGGAGATGTTACATTATAGAGGGGGTGATGTTACATTATAGAGGGGGTGATATTACATTATAGAGGAGGTGATATTACATTATAGAGGAGGTGATATTACATTATAGAGGAGGTGATATTACATTATAGAGGAGGGGATATTACATTATAGAGGAGGTGATATTACATTATAGAGGAGGTGATATTACATTATAGAGGAGGTGATATTACATTATAGAGGAGGCGATATTACATTATAGAGGAGGTGATATTACATTATAGAGGAGGTGATATTACATTATAGAGGAGGTGATATTACATTATAGAGGAGGTGATATTACATTATAGAGGAGGTGATATTACATTATAGAGGAGGTGATATTACATTATAGAGGAGGTGATATTACATTATAGAGGAGGCGATATTACATTATAGAGGAGGAGATGTTACATTATAGAGGGGGGTGATGTTACATTATAGAGGGGGTGATATTACATTATAGAGGAGGTGATATTACATTATAGAGGAGGAGATGTTACATTATAGAGGGGGTGATGTTACATTATAGAGGGGGTGATATTACATTATAGAGGAGGTGATATTACATTATAGAGGAGGTGATATTACATTATAGAGGAGGTGATATTACATTATAGAGGAGGTGATATTACATTATAGAGGAGGTGATATTACATTATAGAGGGGGTGATATTACATTATAGAGGAGGTGATATTACATTATAGAGGAGGTGATATTACATTATAGAGGAGGAGATATTACATTATAGAGGAGGTGATATTACATTATAGAGGAGGTGATATTACATTATAGAGGAGGTGATATTACATTATAGAGGAGGTGATATTACATTATAGAGGAGGTGATATTACATTATAGAGGAGGTGATATTACATTATAGAGGGGGTGATATTACATTATAGAGGAGGTGATATTACATTATAGAGGAGGTGATATTACATTATAGAGGAGGAGATATTACATTATAGAGGAGGTGATATTACATTATAGAGGAGGTGATATTACATTATAGAGGAGGTGATGTTACATTATAGAGGAGGTGATATTACATTATAGAGGAGGTGATATTACATTATAGAGGGGGTGATATTACATTATAGAGGAGGCGATATTACATTATAGAGGGGGTGATATTACATTATAGAGGAGGTGATATTACATTATAGAGGAGATGATATTACATTATAGAGGAGGTGATATTACATTATAGAGGAGGTGATATTACATTATAGAGGAGGTGATATTACATTATAGAGGAGGTGATATTACATTATAGAGGAGGTGATATTACATTATAGAGGAGGTGATATTACATTATAGAGGAGGTGATATTACATTATAGAGGGGGTGATATTACATTATAGAGGGGGTGATATTACATTATAGAGGGGGTGATATTACATTATAGAGGAGGTGATATTACATTATAGAGGGGGTGATGTTACATTATAGAGGGGGTGATATTACATTATAGAGGAGGTGATATTACATTATAGAGGGGGTGATATTACATTATAGAGGAGGTGATATTACATTATAGAGGAGGTGATATTACATTATAGAGGAGGTGATATTACATTATAGAGGAGGTGATATTACATTATACAGGAGGTGATATTACATTATAGAGGGGGTGATATTACATTATAGAGGGGGTGATGTTACATTATAGAGGAGGTGATATTACATTATAGAGGGGGTGATATTACATTATAGAGGAGGTGATATTACATTATAGAGGAGGTGATATTACATTATAGAGGGGGTGATATTACATTATAGAGGAGGTGATATTACATTATAGAGGAGGTGATATTACATTATAGAGGAGGTGATATTACATTATAGAGGAGGTGATATTACATTATAGAGGGGGTGATATTACATTATAGAGGAGGTGATATTACATTATAGAGGAGGTGATATTACATTATAGAGGAGGCGATATTACATTATAGAGGGGGTGATATTACATTATAGAGGAGGAGATATTACATTATAGAGGAGGTGATATTACATTATAGAGGAGGTGATATTACATTATAGAGGGGGTGATATTACATTATAGAGGAGGTGATATTACATTATAGAGGAGGTGATATTACATTATAGAGGAGGTGATATTACATTATAGAGGAGGTGATATTACATTATAGAGGAGGTGATATTACATTATAGAGGAGGTGATATTACATTATAGAGGGGGTGATATTACATTATAGAGGAGGTGATATTACATTATAGAGGAGGTGATATTACATTATAGAGGAGGTGATATTACATTATAGAGGAGGTGATATTACATTATAGAGGGGGTGATATTACATTATAGAGGAGGTGATATTACATTATAGAGGGGGTGATATTACATTATAGAGGAGGTGATATTATAGAGGAGGTGATATTACATTATAGAGGAGGTGATATTACATTATAGAGGAGGTGATATTACATTATAGAGGAGGTGATATTACATTATAGAGGAGGTGATATTACATTATAGAGGAGGTGATATTACATTATAGAGGAGGTGATATTACATTATAGAGGAGGTGATATTACATTATAGAGGAGGTGATATTACATTATAGAGGAGGTGATATTACATTATAGAGGAGGTGATATTACATTATAGAGGAGGTGATATTACATTATAGAGGAGGTGATATTACATTATAGAGGGGGTGATATTACATTATAGAGGGGGTGATATTACATTATAGAGGAGGCGATATTACATTATAGAGGAGGTGATATTATAGAGGAGGTGATATTACATTATAGAGGAGGTGATATTACATTATAGAGGAGGTGATATTACATTATAGAGGAGGTTATATTACATTATAGAGGAGGTGATATTACATTATAGAGGGGGTGATATTACATTATAGAGGAGGTGATATTACATTATAGAGGAGGTGATATTACATTATAGAGGAGGTGATATTACATTATAGAGGAGGTGATATTACATTATAGAGGAGGTGATATTACATTATAGAGGGGGTGATGTTACATTATAGAGGGGGTGATGTTACATTATAGAGGAGGTGATATTACATTATAGAGGAGGTGATATTACATTATAGAGGAGGTGATATTACATTATAGAGGAGGTGATATTACATTATAGAGGAGGTGATATTACATTATAGAGGAGGTGATATTACATTATAGAGGAGGTGATATTACATTATAGAGGAGGTGACATTATATTATAGAGGAGGTGATGTTACATTATAGAGGAGGTGACATTATATTATAGAGGAGGTGATATTACATTATAGAGGAGGTGATATTACATTATAGAGGAGGTGATATTACATTATAGAGGAGGTGATATTACATTATAGAGGAGGTGATATTACATTATAGAGGAGGTGATATTATAGAGGAGGTGATATTACATTATAGAGGGGGTGATATTACATTATAGAGGGGTGATATTACATTATAGAGGAGGTGATATTACATTATAGAGGAGGTGACATTACATTATAGAGGAGGTGATATTACATTATAGAGGAGGTGATATTACATTATAGAGGAGGTGATATTACATTATAGAGGAGGTGATATTACATTATAGAGGAGGTGATATTACATTATAGAGGAGGTGATATTACATTATAGAGGAGGTGATATTACATTATAGAGGGTGATATTACATTATAGAGGAGGCGATATTACATTATAGAGGAGGCGATGTTACATTATAGAGGGGGTGATGTTACATTATAGAGGAGGTGATGTTACATTATAGAGGAGGTGATGTTACATTATAGAGGAGGTGATGTTACATTATAGAGGAGGTGATGTTACATTATAGAGGAGGTGATATTACATTATAGAGGGGGTGATATTACATTATAGAGGAGGTGATATCACATTATAGAGGAGGTGATATTACATTATAGAGGAGGTGATGTTACATTATAGAGGAGGTGATGTTACATTATAGAGGAGGTGATATTACATTATAGAGGAGGTGATGTTACATTATAGAGGGGGTGATGTTACATTATAGAGGGGGTGATATTACATTATAGAGGGGGTGATATTACATTATAGAGGGGGTGATATTACATTATAGAGGGGGTGATATTACATTATAGAGGGGGTGATATTACATTATAGAGGAGGAGATATTACATTATAGAGGAGGAGATATTACATTATAGAGGAGGTGATATTACATTATAGAGGAGGTGATATTACATTATAGAGGGGGTGATATTACATTATAGAGGGGGTGATATTACATTATAGAGGAGGAGATATTACATTATAGAGGAGGAGATATTACATTATAGAGGAGGTGATATTACATTATAGAGGAGGTGATATTACATTATAGAGGAGGTGATATTACATTATAGAGGAGGTGATATTACATTATAGAGGAGGTGATATTACATTATAGAGGTGGTGATATTACATTATAGAGGTGGTGATATTACATTATAGAGGAGGTGATATTACATTATAGAGGAGGTGATATTACATTATAGAGGAGGTGATATTACATTATAGAGGAGGTGATATTACATTATAGAGGGGGTGATATTACATTATAGAGGAGGTGATATTACATTATAGAGGAGGCGATATTACATTATAGAGGAGGTGATATTACATTATAGAGGAGGTGATGTTACATTATAGAGGAGGTGATGTTACATTATAGAGGAGGTGATATTACATTATAGAGGGGGTGATATTACATTATAGAGGAGGTGATGTTACATTATAGAGGAGGTGATATTACATTATACAGGAGGTGATATTACATTATAGAGGAGGTGATATTACATTATAGAGGGGGTGATATTACATTATAGAGGAGGTGATATTACATTATAGAGGAGGTGATATTACATTATACAGGAGGTGATATTACATTATAGAGGAGGTGATATTACATTATAGAGGAGGTGATATTACATTATAGAGGAGGTGATATTACATTATAGAGGGGGTGATATTACATTATAGAGGGGGTGATATTACATTATAGCGGGGGTGATATTACATTATAGAGGAGGTGATATTACATTATAGAGGAGGTGATGTTACATTCTAGAGGGGGTGATGTTACATTATAGAGGGGGTGATGTTACATTATAGAGGGGGTGATGTTACATAATAGAGGGGGTGATATTACATTATAGAGGAGGGGATATTACATTATAGAGGGGGTGATATTACATTATAGAGGAGGTGATATTACATTATAGAGGAGGTGATATTACATTATAGAGGAGGTGATATTACATTATAGAGGAGGTGATATTACATTATAGAGGAGGTGATATTACATTATAGAGGAGGCGATATTACATTATAGAGGTGGTGATATTACATTATAGAGGAGGTGATATTACATTATAGAGGAGGTGATATTACATTATAGAGGAGGGGATATTACATTATAGAGGGGGTGATATTACATTATAGAGGAGGTGATATTACATTATAGAGGAGGTGATATTACATTATAGAGGAGGTGATATTACATTATAGAGGGGGTGATGTTACATTATAGAGGAGGTGATGTTACATTATAGAGGAGGTGATATTACATTATAGAGGAGGTGATATTACATTATAGAGGAGGTGATATTACATTATAGAGGGGGTGATATTACATTATAGAGGGGGTGATATTACATTATAGAGGAGGTGATATTACATTATAGAGGAGGTGATATTACATTATAGAGGGGGTGATATTACATTATAGAGGGGGTGATGTTACATTATAGAGGAGGTGATATTACATTATAGAGGAGGTGATATTACATTATAGAGGGGGTGATATTACATTATAGAGGGGGTGATATTACATTATAGAGGGGGTGATATTACATTATAGAGGAGGTGATATTACATTATAGAGGAGGTGATATTACATTATAGAGGAGGTGATATTACATTATAGAGGAGGTGATATTACATTATAGAGGAGGTGATATTACATTATAGAGGAGGTGATTTTACATTATAGAGGAGGTGATATTACATTATAGAGGAGGTGATATTACATTATAGAGGAGGTGATATTACATTATAGAGGAGGTGATATTACATTATAGAGGAGGTGATTTTACATTATAGAGGAGGTGATATTACATTATAGAGGAGGTGATATTAGATTGTAATCTCAGGTTTTTATCGCTCTTTTTTACACCCTAAAATCCTATTTGCTTTTGCAGCTGCTGCCTGACATTGAGTGCTGCTGCTTAGCTTATTTGTATCCAGAATACCCAGGTCCTTCTCTTGTTCTGTTATCAGCAGTTTTATTCCATTTAAAGTGTAGATAAACGTTTGCCAAACTTCTGACGTGTCATAGTGACATGTCAGCAATTTGGATTGGTGGAGGTCCGAGCACTGAGACCTTCACCAATCACTAGAATGAAGCAGCTGAAGGTCTCGTGTGAGCACTCGGCCGCTTCGTGTCTGTTCGGCTTTTTCCGGAAATAAATGTATTGGTGTACGGATTTTATAGAAAGTCTATGAGCCCGTACTCCGATACATCGGCTTTCCAGAAAAAGCCGAACAGACACGAAGCGGCCGAGCGCTCACACGAGGGCTTCAGCTGCTTCGTTCTAGCGATTGGTGGGGGTCTCAGTGCTCGGACCCCCCCACCAATCCAAACTTCTGACATGTCACTATGACATGTCAGAAGTTTGTCAAACGTTTAGCTGCACTTTAATGTATATGTATTATGACTATTCCTGCGTCCTGGGTGCCGTACTTGACATTTTATCGACATTGAATCATCTGCCATGTTTCTGCCCGTGCTGCGGCTTATCTCGGTCTTTCTGTAATATTTCATAATCAAACTGAGTTTTTTTTCTTCTCCTACAAAGTTTTGTATCGTCAACAAAAACTGACACCTTACTATAATGGAGAGTTCTGGAAGGTTCTAGAACATTTTGGGAGGGATTCTTCGATTTGTGACGGCGCTCTCAACACTTTTCTAAAAAGGAGGGGCTTAGTGAAGGGGCGTGGCCATCCCGACGAATTTACTATCATTTATGCCAGAAATTGGCGAAAATTATAGCAGAAATCTACATGATATAAATAGAAATCTCATTTGTGGCGCACAGAGAGCCTCCAAATACGTCAGATTTATTAAGAGGTGTGAGGTGTGTGCCCATCAGATGCCGTATTAGGGACAACGCATTGCTCTTCGGCAAGAATTTGATGCGTCGCTCTGTACGCCCCCTGCGTCTCCGCTGCTTCATCTTCTCGTGTGTACGGAGATTTACAGGCTCTTCCGATGCAGTGGACGCCGTTTATACGATGTGAGCGCTTTCTCCAGCTCAATATCTCAAACATTGGATGAAATGTTCCTTGTTTGACTCTTTTTACCTCATTTCTTTTTGTTTTTCAGCGTTCAGCCTCGGAAAGTTTCTCCAATTCTCCAGTTCTAGAATTATCATCCCCCCGACTATCTCGTTCTGTGGACCCACAAATGCAAGGAGTGCCCTGCCAGTTCTTCAGTCAGCCCCAGGACAGGTGTTATACTGAAGGGGAGGCCGAGAGAATCGCTGCTTATGGGGCTGTGGAAGCCGCTGAGGAGATGCACTTAGAATCCAACGCTCTCCTAGCAACAGGGGGCGCTCTCCAGGGAAATGCAATATGTAAGGTATGATTTACTGATCCCGGGGAGGATTGAAGCACAAACATTGCAGAGCTCAGAGACCGCACAGCTTCTCCTCACCGTGTAGATCAGGGACTGTGCACAACCACAGGGACCTCGTGCCTTAATCTGGGGTCCCAATGATACATTATCCTGCAAATGTAACAACTTCTTATTGTAACGACTATTGTCATAAGATTTACACCGAACACTCAATCACATCCACAAAAGGAGTGTCGTTGTCCTGCGCCCCGAGTGTGTCGTTGTCCTGCGCCCCGAGTGTGTCGTTGTCCTGCGCCCCGAGTGTGTCGTTGTCCTGCGCCCCGAGTGTGTCGTTGTCCTGCGCCCCGAGTGTGTCGTTGTCCTGCGCCCCGAGTGTGTCGTTGTCCTGCGCCCCGAGTGTGTCGTTGTCCTGCGCCCCGAGTGTGTCGTTGTCCTGCGCCCCGAGTGTGTCGTTGTCCTGCGCCCCGAGTGTGTCGTTGTCCTGCGCCCCGAGTGTGTCGTCGTCCTGCGCCCCGAGTGTGTCGTCGTCCTGCGCCCCGAGTGTGTCGTCGTCCTGCGCCCCGAGTGTGTCGTCGTCCTGCGCCCCGATGTGTCGTTGTCCTGCGCCTCAAGTGTCAGCGCGTCATTAGCATTTCAGTTTTTCCAGATATGAGCCTGTTCGCGGTTCTGACCCCACTACAGGGGTTCACACTGTTCTAGGCACTTTGGTATAAAATTATAACTTTTTTCATTTTTACGGGTTTTCTTCAGATAGAAAATCAGAATTTTAGCTGCAGTGGACGACCGCCGCTTCCACCGCCACTGCCGCCGCCGCCGGACAACACTGTGAGAAGTGACAGCGGGACCACCCTGAATGATCTTGTGCTGCCGCTGGAGAATATGTTTGAGGAGCCAATAAATCTTTCCCTTAAAAAATGTTTCCCGCCTGATTTGTCATCTGCACCCCGGAGAGACCCCATCCCCCCACAACCGGTTATCAAGGAGATAAAGAATGAAGCAGGTAACAAACTACGACGTTACTGACCCCCCCCCCCCCCCCCAGAGTCCCATCACGATCATAATAGAACTAACTGTACAATCACCCCTCCCTGATCTTCTCTAGTCACAGATAATCGCTTCCAGCAACGTTACCCTGAAGAGTTAAAGCAACAAGAAAACACGAGCAGGTAATAATAATAACACCCCAGGGTAACTCCGGAGAATTGTCACTGCCCAGAAGAGCCGAGGCCTCGATAACATGTAACCCGCAGTCGTACAGTGAAAAAAACATTGCGCTGCAGACACTGCTGGTTCAGAGCTGGTGATTTGTATTTTGGGAAGTGTCCAGGATAAGTAATGTAATGTATGTACACAGTGACTCCACCAGCAGAATAGTGAGTGCAGCTCTGGAGTATAATACAGGATGTAACTCAGGATCAGTACAGGATAAGTAATGTAATGTATGTACACAGTGACTCCACCAGCAGAATAGTGAGTGCAGCTCTGGAGTATAATACAGGATGTAACTCAGGATCAGTACAGGATAAGTAATATAATGTATGTACACAGTGACTCCACCAGCAGAATAGTGAGTGCAGCTCTGGAGTATAATACAGGATATAACTCAGGATCAGTACAGGATAAGTAATGTAATGTATGTACACAGTGACTCCACCAGCAGAATAGTGAGTGCAGCTCTGGAGTATAATACAGGATGTAACTCAGGAACAGTACAGGATAAGTAATGTAATGTATGTACACAGTGACTCCACCAGCAGAATAGTGAGTGCAGCTCTGGAGTATAATACAGGATATAACTCAGGATCAGTACAGGATAAGTAATGTAATGTATGTACACAGTGACTCCACCAGCAGAATAGTGAGTGCAGCTCTGGAGTATAATACAGGATATAACTCAGGATCAGTACAGGATAAGTAATGTATGTACACAGTGACTCCACCAGCAGAATAGTGAGTGCAGCTCTGGAGTATAATACAGGATATAACTCAGGATCAGTACAGGATAAGTAATGTAATGTATGTACACAGTGACTCCACCAGCAGAATAGCGAGTACAGCTCTGGAGTATAATACAGGATGTAACTCAGGATCAGTACAGGATAAGTAATGTAATGTATGTACACAGTGACTCCACCAGCAGAATAGCGAGTACAGCTCTGGAGTATAATACAGGATATAACTCAGGATCAGTACAGGATAAGTAATGTAATGTATGTACACAGTGACTCCACCAGCAGAATAGTGAGTGCAGCTCTGGAGTATAATACAGGATGTAACTCAGGATCAGTACAGGATAAGTAATGTAATGTATGTACACAGTGACTCCACCAGCAGAATAGTGAGTGCAGCTCTGGAGTATAATACAGGATGTAACTCAGGATCAGTACAGGATAAGTAATGTAATGTATGTACACAGTGACCACCAGCAGAATAGTGAGTGCAGCTCTGGAGTATAATACAGGATGTAACTCAGGATCAGTACAGGATAAGTAATGTATGTACACAGTGACTCCACCAGCAGAATAGTGAGTGCAGCTCTGGAGTATAATACAGGATGTAACTCAGGATCAGTACAGGATAAGTAATGTATGTACACAGTGACTCCACCAGCAGAATAGTGAGTGCAGCTCTGGAGTATAATATAGGATGTAACTCCGGATCAGTACAGGATAAGTAATGTAATGTATGTACACAGTGACTCCACCAGCAGAATAGTGAGTGCAGCTCTGGAGTATAATACAGGATGTAACTCAGGATCAGTACAGGATAAGTAATGTAATGTATGTACACAGTGACTCCACCAGCAGAATAGTGAGTGCAGCTCTGGAGTATAATACAGGATGTAACTCAGGATCAGTACAGGATAAGTAATGTAATGTATGTACACAATGACTCCACCAGCAGAATAGTGAGTGCAGCTCTGGAGTATAATACAGGATATAACTCAGGATCAGTACAGGATAAGTAATGTATGTACACAGTGACTCCACCAGCAGAATAGTGAGTGCAGCTCTGGAGTATAATACAGGATATAACTCAGGATCAGTACAGGATAAGTAATGTAATGTATGTACACAGTGACTTCACCAGCATAATAGTGAGTGCAGCTCTGGAGTATAATACAGGATGTAACTCAGGATCAGTACAGGATAAGTAATGTAATGTATGTACACAGTGACTCCACTAGCAGAATAGTGAGTGCAGCTCTGGAGTATAATACAGGATATAACTCAGGATCAGTACAGGATAAGTAATGTAATGTATGTACACAGTGACAACCAGCAGAATAGTGAGTGTAGCTCTGGAGTATAATACAGGATGTAACTCAGGATCAGTGCAGGATAAGTAATGTAATGTATGTACACAGTGACTCCGCCAGCAGAATAGTGAGTGCAGGTCTGGAGTATAATACAGGATGTAACTCCGGATCAGTACAGGATAAGTAATGTATGTACACAGTGACTCCACCAGCAGAATAGTGAGTGCAGCTCTGGAGTATAATACAGGATGTAACTCAGGATCAGTACGGGATAAGTAATGTAAGGTATGTACACAGTGACTCCACCAGCAGAATAGTGAGTGCAGCTCTGGAGTATAATACAGGATGTAACTCAGGATCAGTACAGGATAAGTAATGTATGTACACAGTGACTCCACCAGCAGAATAGTGAGTGCAGCTCTGGAGTATAATACAGGATGTAACTCAGGATCAGTACAGGATAAGTAATGTAATGTATGTACACAGTGACTCCACCAGCAGAATAGTGAGTGCAGCTCTAGAGTATAATACAGGATATAACTCAGGCTCAGTACAGGATAAGTAATGTAATGTATGTACACAGTGACTCCACCAGCAGAATAGTGAGTGCAGCTCTAGAGTATAATACAGGATATAACTCAGGCTCAGTACAGGATAAGTAATGTAATGTATGTACACAGTGACACCACCAGCAGAATAGTGAGTGCAGCTCTGGAGTATAATACAGGATATAACTCAGGATCAGTACAGGATAAGTAATGTAATGTATGTACACAGTGACTCCACCAGCAGAATAGTGAGTGCAGCTCTGGAGTATAATACAGGATGTAACTCAGGATCAGTACAGGATAAGTAATGTAATGTATGTACACAGTGACTCCACCAGCAGAATAGTGAGTGCAGCTCTGGAGTATAATACAGGATATAACTCAGGATCAGTACAGGATAAGTAATGTATGTACACAGTGACTCCACCAGCAGAATAGTGAGTGCAGCTCTGGAGTATAATACAGGATGTAACTCAGGATCAGTACAGGATAAGTAATGTAATGTATGTACACAGTGACTCCACCAGCAGAATAGTGAGTGCAGCTCTAGAGTATAATACAGGATATAACTCAGGCTCAGTACAGGATAAGTAATGTAATGTATGTACACAGTGACTCCACCAGCAGAATAGTGAGTGCAGCTCTAGAGTATAATACAGGATATAACTCAGGCTCAGTACAGGATAAGTAATGTAATGTATGTACACAGTGACACCACCAGCAGAATAGTGAGTGCAGCTCTGGAGTATAATACAGGATATAACTCAGGATCAGTACAGGATAAGTAATGTAATGTATGTACACAGTGACTCCACCAGCAGAATAGTGAGTGCAGCTCTGGAGTATAATACAGGATGTAACTCAGGATCAGTACAGGATAAGTAATGTAATGTATGTACACAGTGACTCCACCAGCAGAATAGTGAGTGCAGCTCTGGAGTATAATACAGGATATAACTCAGGCTCAGTACAGGATAAGTAATGTATGCACAAAGGCAAGAATAATGATGTGAAAATCTCACCACTTTTAGTATGCAGCTTGTTGTATCGCAGTTCTTATTTTCAAATGGACGGGAAGCTTCAGGCTTGCAGCAAGTTTAATCATTCCCACGAGTGTGTAACTCCAGCACTTGTTAGTAAAACATTATTCTGTTTTATTCCTGCATTATATTCATGTAACAAACATGAAAGTCCAGAAGAAAAGGAAGATTCCTTCCACTTACGCGTTTCCAACCCTTGTTTTGATGTGATGAACCTGTATTTATAATCCATGAATAAAACAGAACTTCTTACTACCAAGTGCTGGGGTTACGCGCTCTTGACATTGATTTACTAGGGCACTGGTTTATGTAGAGTAAAATTCCTTTCATCCGACATTAACAGAGACTGAGAGGTGCCGGATTTTCCAATATTCTGGATTATCGGACCGTCATAGTAAAGTCTATAAAACTTGTAAATGTAGAAAATCTACAGGAATACCGAGAGCGCAAACTAAACTGTTACCACAAGATCTGCTGCTCGTCCTCCTCGTCGCTTTAGGTTCCAGTAAAGAGAGAAATAATGTAACATATTTACTAAATACTGACACCTTCTTGTTTTTACTGACATGAATGTATTTTTACATAATATAGTTTTATTATAAATGTCGTTCGGCTGACAATGGCGTTCTGCAGCTTCTATGTACAGTTAATACATAGAAGCGGCAGGACTAAAAGCAACATTTTTAATAAAAGTATATACATTGAATTGTTTGTAGGCCAATATACATGCATGTCAGTAAAATAAATTTTGGCACTGTAGCTTTTAATTCTACGTGGAAACTGTTAAAGGGGGTTCAGAGGTGAAGATCCACTTTTACATTGTGCCTCCATCTCTTAAAAAAAACCTAGGATAGGGACTCCCAACATCTAGACAAAAAGTTCTTGTTACGGTACCTGCAATCTATAATCGGGTCCTAAAATCAGAGCGCCCCTTTAAGGCTGTACACTGTAGTGTAAATGATCCCACCAGGACAGTTTTACCTTCACATGGAAGGATTTTTAGTTGTAGAAATATCTGCATCGTGTGAACGCACCCCAAGGGCTCATTCAGACGAGCGTAAAACTCGTCTGTGCGCTGAAATCACGCGCTACACACCGACCTGTTGATTTCGATGGGGCCGTTCACACATGCAGGAGTTTTCACGCACCTACGCGCCCTTTGAATTCAATGGGTGCGTGAAAATCGCGCTCAGCACACAGAGGCACGAGTGTGCGGCGCGTGATCTGCGCATCGATTCCATTGAAAAATAAACTGATGCATAACGCAACGCACACGGACCAGATTTACGTGCGGATTTCACGCGTGTGAATCTGATACGCTCATGTGAATGTAGCCTTGGGCGTGAAAAACGCGCCTGAATCTGGTCCATCTGCGTTGCGAGTGGCATCCGTTTTTCACGCACTCGCAAAGCAAATCTATTTTTTTTTCAATCGAATTGATGCGCAAATCACGCACCGCACACGGATGTGCATTCATGTGCAGTGCAGGGTTTTCATGCCCCCATTGACTTCAATGGGCACGTAGGTGCGTCAAAAAATGCACTAATACAGGAGATGCTGTGAGTTTCATGCAGCGGAGTCTCGCACGTGTGTGAACGGCCCCATGCCCAGCACGCGGACGTTATTCCTGCTGGTCTGAATGAGCCCTAAGCCTTTATAAGGAGAGAGCTGGGATAAGCGTTTACAAGGAGAGTGCTGGGATAAGCGTCTATAAGGAGAGAGCTGGGATAAGCGTTTATAAGGAGAGAGCTGGGATAAGCGTTTATAAGGAGAGAGCTGGGATAAGCGTTTATAAGGAGAGAGCTGGGATAAGCGTCTATAAGGAGAGCGCTGGGATAAGCGTTTATAAGGAGAGAGCTGGGATAAGCGTTTACAAGGAGAGTGCTGGGATAAGCGTTTACAAGGAGAGTGCTGGGATAAGCGTCTATAAGGAGAGAGCTGGGATAAGCGTTTATAAGGAGAGAGCTGGGATAAGCGTTTATAAGGAGAGAGCTGGGATAAGCGTTTATAAGGAGAGAGCTGGGATAAGCGTCTATAAGGAGAGCGCTGGGATAAGCGTTTATAAGGAGAGAGCTGGGATAAACGTTTATAAGGAGAGCGCTGGGATAAGCGTTTATAAGGAGAGCGCTGGGATAAGCGTTTATAAGGAGAGCGCTGGGATAAGCGTTTATAAGGAGAGCGCTGGGATAAGCGTTTATAAGGAGAGAGCTGGGATAAGCGTTTATAAGGAGAGAGCTGGGATAAGCGTTTATAAGGAGAGAGCTGGGATAAGCGTTTATAAGGAGAGAGCTGGGATAAGCGTTTTATAAGGAGAGCGCTGGGATAAGCGTTTATAAGGAGAGAGCTGGGATAAGCGTTTATAAGGAGAGAGCTGGGATAAGCGTTTATAAGGAGAGAGCTGGGATAAGCGTTTATAAGGAGAGAGCTGGGATAAGCGTTTACAAGGAGAGTGCTGGGATAAGCGTCTATAAGGAGAGCGCTGGGATAAGCGTCTATAAGGAGAGCGCTGGGATAAGCGTCTATAAGGAGAGCGCTGGGATAAGCGTTTATAAGGAGAGAGCTGGGATAATCGTCTATAAGGAGAGCGCTGGGATAAACGTTTATAAGGAGAGCGCTGGGATAAACGTTTATAAGGAGAGCGCTGGGATAAACGTTTATAAGGAGAGCGCTGGGATAAGCGTTTATAAGGAGAGCGCTGGGATAAGCGTTTATAAGGAGAGCGCTGGGATAAGCGTTTATAAGGAGAGAGCTGGGATAAGCGTTTATAAGGAGAGAGCTGGGATAAGCGTCTATAAGGAGAGCGCTGGGATAAGCGTCTATAAGGAGAGCGCTGGGATAAGCGTCTATAAGGAGAGCGCTGGGATAAGCGTTTATAAGGAGAGAGCTGGGATAAGCGTTTATAAGGAGAGCGCTGGGATAAGCGTTTATAAGGAGAGCGCTGGGATAAACGTTTATAAGGAGAGCGCTGGGATAAACGTTTATAAGGAGAGCGCTGGGATAAACGTTTATAAGGAGAGCGCTGGGATAAACGTTTATAAGGAGAGCGCTGGGATAAGCGTTTATAAGGAGAGCGCTGGGATAAGCGTTTATAAGGAGAGCGCTGGGATAAGCGTTTATAAGGAGAGCGCTGGGATAAGCGTTTATAAGGAGAGCGCTGGGATAAGCGTTTATAAGGAGAGAGCTGGGATAAACGTTTATAAGGAGAGCGCTGGGATAAACGTTTATAAGGAGAGCGCTGGGATAAGCGTTTATAAGGAGAGCGCTGGGATAAGCGTTTATAAGGAGAGAGCTGGGATAAACGTTTATAAGGAGAGCGCTGGGATAAACGTTTATAAGGAGAGCGCTGGGATAAGCGTTTATAAGGAGAGAGCTGGGATAAACGTTTATAAGGAGAGCGCTGGGATAAACGTTTATAAGGAGAGCGCTGGGATAAACGTTTATAAGGAGAGCGCTGGGATAAACGTTTATAAGGAGAGCGCTGGGATAAGCGTTTATAAGGAGAGCGCTGGGATAAGCGTTTATAAGGAGAGCGCTGGGATAAACGTTTATAAGGAGAGCGCTGGGATAAACGTTTATAAGGAGAGAGCTGGGATAAGCGTTTACAAGGAGAGCGCTGGGATAAGCGTCGCCACTTTTTCTCTCTGCAAAGTGTAAGATGATCAGTCCTAGTTTCTGAGCTCCAGCTGCATTTCCAAGGCCAGAACTTCAAGGTAAAGCCCAGATTAGTGACCGGGGCAGCGCAGGAGTTTGGTTTGTTGTCGGAGCCCGAGGTAAACGGAGGTCATCACATTCAGGGTCAGAAAAACAAGCGCAATTCTTCCACACAAGTGTTTCTTAATGTAACAGAGCCGCGTTCGGAACGTGAATTGACAGGTGGCGACTTTCCCTGAGGGGCCAATAACTAATAGAAAATAAAAGCCGATGATTGTTGGTCAAGTGCCCGGAATCCTTTGGAAATCTTCCTGCACATCACCCGATCCGCTTCTTTCTAGAAGAACATTGGAGCGTAATTCCAGTTCTAATCGCCTAGTTGTCGTAGTGGGGGTACATACACTGTACCCCACTGATTACCCCTCCAGCCTCGACCTCTAGGTCCAGGAGAGGCTAAAAGGACCTGTCATATTCTGTTCATCTCCGATCCTGTAACCGTGCTTTAGAATTCACTTTGTAATATAAACCTTGTATCTATTTTGTGGTGTTTTCCAGTTCTTTGAACGCAGCCTGCAGTGTAAAGAATAGAGGTTTTTGTTCTGAATGCAGCCATGAAACCAGGGTCACGTACAAAATAGAACAGAAACAGTTTACAAATATATTCACAGACTTGACCTTGGACATAGCCATGAAAACCTCCATTCTTTACACTGCAGGCTGCGTTCAGGCAATAGATACAAGGATTATATTACAAAGTGACTTCCTTCTCCCTTGTTTACAAAACAACAAAGGTTTTTGAAACGTCCGTAACAATAATAGTAATGATTGCAAGTCCTTCATAATGGGATCAGGACCAGGACCTGCCCTGGGCCTACGCTCGGCGGACGTTTTATAAATCGTATGAAAAAATATTACGGTTTAATTTCAGGGCAGAACCAAAAGAAGCAAAGATTCCCTATGTCCGTCTGGAGCGCCTGAAGATCTGTCCGCCTCCGTCTGGAGAACTCCCGGTGTTTAAGGTGCAGCCGCAGAAGAAAGACGAGGACGGATCGCTGCACGTACTTATTAAATATGGCGCCCGATACAAAAGTATGTCGATAAAGGTAAGTCTGTCTGGACCGAGAGCGGGCAGGTCATTGTCTCTAACTGAAAGCACTGAGGAGTATTGAATACCACCTTCTATACTTCTGTCACACCCAGAGCTGCACTCACAATTCTGCTTGTTTTAACCTGAAATCTGTCAGCAGTGTGCATGCAGATACACATATGATCCAGCAGGGGGCAGCAATGAAATGTAATGTCCTGCAGCAGAATTGTAAGTGCTGTTCTGGATTGGACTGGAGTGTAAGACGTAATGTACCAGCAGAATAGTGAATGCAGCTCTGGATGGGACTGGAGTATAAGTCAATGTACATTAACAGCAGAATAGTGAATGCAACTCCGGATGGGACTGGAGTATAAGACATAATGTGCCAGCAGAATAGTGAATGCAGGTCCGGATGGGACTGGAGTATAAGACATAATGTACCAGCAGAATAGTGAATGCAGCTCCGGATGGGACTGGAGTATAAGACATAATGTACCAGCAGAATAGTGAATGCAGGTCCGGATGGGACTGGAGTATAAGACATAATGTACCAGCAGAATAGTGAATGCAGCTCCGGATGGGACTGGAGTATAAGACATAATGTACCAGCAGAATAGTGAATGCAGGTCCGGATGGGACTGGAGTATAAGACATAATGTACCAGCAGAATAGTGAATGCAGCTCCGGATGGGACTGGAGTATACGACATAATGTACCAGCAGAATAGTGAATGCAGCTCCGGATGGGACTGGAGTATAAGACATAATGTACCAGCAGAATAGTGAATGCAGCTCCGGATGGGACTGGAGTATAAGACATAATGTACCAGCAGAATAGTGAATGCAGCTCCGGATGGGACTGGAGTTGTCATGGAACTCAAGATCATTTCAAGATAAGTAAAGCCGTTTGATGTATAATAATTATTTTTGGCTGTTTCAGGTGAATCCGGACAGCTCGCACTCCTCGTCCCCTTCCACAGAGATTTCACCACCGTCCACAATTCCGTATGAAACCGACGCCTTACCGGAGGCCGCCGCTCACTCCGCGCAGGCACCGCCGCTGAGGCCGCATGTTTTTCCTCGGATAGAGTCTTACACGGGGGGATCTCAAGAGATCAGACACATCCTAGAGCCCGAGCCCCCCGCAGCTGAACACACCCAAGAATGTAAAATGAATACGGGACCGCAGAAAAAATCTGATGACCCCAATCACATTGAGAACGAGGATTTCTGTGCCGTGTGTCTGAATGGCGGCGAGATGCTCTGCTGCGACAACTGCCCGAAGGTTTATCACCTGTCCTGCCATGTGCCGGCGCTCCTCAGCTTCCCGGGGTACGACCTCCGATTCACGTGGTCCTATAGATTGTTATAAGCTGCCGTCCAGCACGGGGGGCACACAGATGTACGAATCCTAGAGGAGGTTTCTGGTTCTGCCACTTTCTAATGTACTTTGTTTCAATTCCTCAGCATTTTCCACATCTCTGCTTATTTTCAGTGAATGGGAACGTTCATGTTTTCTTTCAGAATCTGAAGACCCGTCTGACAGACACAGCTCCTCAGAGTATTACAGCACTTTCTTCTCCCTCTGTCAGCTCGACGTGGTCAGGACAGGTGTTCAGCCTCTGAATGAAAACCAGAGTGTTCTAATTCACTGACAGCAAGCAGAAATCTTGAACAGGATGAGGAATTGAAACACTAAGGCTGGATTCAGACAGGACTGTAATCTGCTTGGCAGTTTTGTAATGTAGAAAAGTCACAAATGCGCCGAAAGTTGCACAAAATGATGGTGACTTCAATGCATTTACGGGACTTCTTTAAAAAGTGGGTGGAGCTTAGCAAAAGGGGCGGGATTTACTCACACCCGGCAAATTTAAGTCCGATATTGTCCATTAGAAAGTGGCAGAACTTTTCGTTATCCAGCGATGAATCTTATTTACAGGGACGAGTGATTTATGTCCTCAGGGCGGTGGAGCGCTGGGCAGAAATCCATTGTCCCACATTTCATTGGTGCACATTACGCCAATATTAATAGACCTGCGCCATTGTGTTTGCCGCATACATCGAATTTTATGATTGTTAACCCACATTATAAGCAACTGAGCGACAAGTACAGAGACGATCTCTGCTGATCAGACACAATCCTGCACCAAGAATCTAACAATCCCACCATTTCTGACCTAGGGGGCGCTAGTTTCAGGCATTCAGTATTATTGTGATGTATTTCTTACAGCGGTGAATGGGTCTGTACATTGTGCCGAAATCTGAACAAGCCTGAAGTGGAATACGACTGTGACAATACCCGGTATAGCAGGGAAAATACCATTGAAGAGGGGATGTTACCCCACCTTGATGCAGTCGATGAGAAAGTGAGTGAAATGGGGGGATTCATTATAATCAAATTGAAGTTTTTTTTACAGGGACAGTGGGCTGCTAATTTATGATTTTGGGAATATCCTATAAGTGATATTTTTTTGATTGCTGGCGGTCCCACCGCTGATTCCTGCATAGATTGTGAGAACGAGGGTCCCGAACCCCCAGATCCTCCTCACTGCATACTTGAACTTGAATGGAGCGACGGTCGATCATGTGATGCCGCTCTATTTACTGTCTATAGGGATGATCGAAACAGCCGAGTACAGTGATTGGCTGTTTCCGTAATTCTCATAGACAGTGAATAGAGCGGCATCACATGATCGACCGTCGCTCCATTCAAGTTCAAGTATGCAGTGAGGAGGATCTGGGGGTTCGGGACCCTCGTTCTCATTTTGATCATTTTGGGAATATCCCTTGTATCTAATCCGATCATGTGTGATACTGTCTGCTGAGCCGCTGTATCTAATGCGATCATGTGTGATACTGTCTGCTGAGCCGTGTATCTAATCCTATCATGTGTGATACTGTCTGCTGAGCCGCTGTATCTAATCCTATCATGTGTGATACTACCTCCTGAGTGGTGTATCTGATCCTATGTGTGATACTGTCTGCTGAGCTGTGTATCTAAGCCTGTCATGTGTGATACTACCTCCTGAGTGGTGTATCTGATCCGATCATGTGTGATACTATCTGCTGAGCCGTGTATCTAATCTGATCGTGTGTGATACTGTCTGCTGAGCTGTGTATCTAATCCTATCATGTGTGATACTGTCTGCTGAGCTGGTGTATCTAATCTGATCGTGTGTGATACTGTCTGCTGAGCTGTGTATCTAAGCCTGTCATGTGTGAGATCTAGTCTCTGAGATCCGGGGTGCATTGTACAGCGGTGGAGTATTATAACGTGCGGTGGTTTCCCTCTCCAGAAGTGCGAGAAGATGGTGTTGTGTCTCTACTGTAACAGCCTCAGCGTCCCCTTCCAGGAACCCGTCAGCCCACTCGTAAGTATCCGTCTATTATACGTTATTATATATTATACACCATGGAGACATCGCTGCAACATAAGTGACCGCGCTGCTGGAGATGGCCAGATCTCATGTCATTACCTGCAGACTATCACCTCTGCAGACTATCACCTCTGCAGACTATCACCTCTGCAGACTATCACCTCTGCAGACTATCCTACACCTAGAACACAGCTCTCCTGCAGATTATTACGCCTGCAGACTATCATCCACCTAGAACACCGCTCTCCTGAAGATTATTACACCTGCAGACTATCATCCACATAGATCACAGCTCTCCTGCAGATTATTACACCTGCAGACTATCATCCACATAGATCGCAGCTCTTCTGCAGATTATTACACCTGCAGACTATCATCCACATAGATCACAGCTCTGCTTCAGACTATCATCCACATAGACCACAGCTCTCCTGCAGACTATCATCCACATAGACCACAGCTCTCCTGCAGACTATCATCCACATAGACCACAGCTCTCCTGCAGACTATCATCCACATAGACCACAGCTCTCCTGCAGACTATCATCCACATAGACCACAGCTCTCCTGCAGACTATCATCCACATAGACCACAGCTCTCCTGCAGACTATCATCCACATAGACCACAGCTCTCCTGCAGACTATCATCCACATAGACCACAGCTCTCCTGCAGACTATCATCCACATAGATCACAGCTCTCCTGCAGACTATCATCCACATAGATCACAGCTCTCCTGCAGACTATCATCCACATAGACCACAGCTCTCCTGCAGACTATCATCCACATAGATCACAGCTCTCCTGCAGACTATCATCCACATAGATCACAGCTCTGCTGCAGATTATTACACCTGCAGACTATCATCCTCATAGATCACAGCTCTCCTGCAGACTATCATCCACATAGACCACAGCTCTCCTGCAGACTATCATCCACATAGACCACAGCTCTCCTGCAGACTATCATCCACATAGACCACAGCTCTCCTGCAGACTATCATCCACATAGATCACAGCTCTCCTGCAGACTATCATCCACATAGATCACAGCTCTCCTGCAGACTATCATCCACATAGATCACAGCTCTGCTGCAGATTATTACACCTGCAGACTATCATCCTCATAGATCACAGCTCTCCTGCAGACTATCATCCACATAGACCACAGCTCTCCTGCAGACTATCATCCACATAGACCACAGCTCTCCTGCAGACTATCATCCACATAGATCACAGCTCTCCTGCAGACTATCATCCACATAGATCACAGCTCTCCTGCAGACTATCATCCACATAGATCACAGCTCTGCTGCAGACTATCATCCACATAGACCACAGCTCTCCTGCAGACTATCATCCACATAGACCACAGCTCTCCTGCAGACTATCATCCACATAGATCACAGCTCTGCTGCAGACTATCATCCACATAGACCACAGCTCTCCTGCAGACTATCATCCACATAGATCACAGCTCTCCTGCAGACTATCATCCACATAGATCACAGCTCTGCTGCAGATTATTACACCTGCAGACTATCATCCTCATAGATCACAGCTCTGCTGCAGATTATTACATCTGCAGACTATCATCCTCATAGATCACAGCTCTCCTGCAGACTATCATCCACATAGATCACAGCTCTCCTGCAGACTATCATCCACATAGAAAGCAGCTGTGGCCACTCAGGTTTGGAGACATTTCCCCTGTACAGTCCGGACCATACAATGTGAACACTGCTCCTGTGCGCCGCCCTGACACCCGGAGGAGTCCCTAGAAGTGCAGGAGAACCGAGAACTTTAGTCTTCAGGACTTATTCAGACGAACGTTGGCAAACTCGGACGTCAAAAACTGCCATTTTTCACCTCCGCGTGTCCCCCATGCGCGTCCCGTTTTACGGATCCCCAGACTTGAGTCTATGGAGGGATCGGTCAAAACGGAAGATAATAAGACCTGTTCTGTTTATCAACGGCCCCTTCACACGGTGAGTTGAAACAACGGCCCCATTGAAATCCATGCGTCCGTGTGAATAAGGCCTATGGGGTGTTTTCCGCAGTGACCGCTGCTGACAGGGCGACCCCCCCCCCCAGCTATTCTTTATAATGGCCGGCAGGTGATGATACATTTCCCTGGTTATAGTCGCTAATCATTGAGGGTCTCTGAATCCGGAACCACAGCTTTAGGTCTCATTCACACGGACGTCACACAAACCTGTATAATTCAATGTGGCCGTTGTTTCAACTGGGCGTGTGAAGGGTCCGTGAGAAGATCGGACATGTCCTATTGTTTCACGGTTCACGCCTCCCTCCACAGATTAGTGTATGGGGGATGCGTGATATTGCGCCCTGCAGCGCAGAACACGGATGCACCGCGGATGTGAAAAACTGCAGTTTTCATATTTGAGATGCGCAGCGCTCGTGTGAATCCGGCCTTATTCTGAGGAGTTGTCCTCAAAGGAAGATCCCTTGAAGGCTGAGCGCTCCTTCTCGGCACGGAATATCAGCACTAGAATCCTTACACCTAGCTGCTGGTTGTCTTCTTATCATGAGGACCCTCCACTGTCACCCCGCTCCCGTACCACCCTCGCTCCCGTACCACCCTCGCTCCCGTACCACCCTCGCTCCCGTACCACCCTCGCTCCCGTACCACCCTCGCTCCCGTACCACCCTCGCTCCCGTACCACCCTCGCTCCCGTACCACCCTCGCTCCCGTACCACCCCCGCTCCCGTACCACCCCCGCTCCCGTACCACCCGCACCCGTATCACCCGCTCCCGTACCACCCCCGCTCCCGTACCACCCGCACCCGTATCACCCTCGCTCCCGTATCACCCGCACCCGTATCACCCGCTCCCGTACCACCCCCGCTCCCGTACCACCCGCACCCGTATCACCCTCGCTCCCGTATCACCCGCTCCCGTACCACCCCCGCTCCCGGCTCCCGTACCACCCTCGCTCCCGTACCACCCTCGCTCCCGTACCACCCTCGCTCCCGTACCACCCCCGCTCCCGTACCACCCCCGCTCCCGTACCACCCCCGCTCCCGTACCACCCTCGCTCCCGTATCATCCGCTCCCGTATCATCCGCTCCTGTATCACCCGCTCCTGACGTGTCGTCTCTTTGGCAGTGGTGACGGTCCTGGGAACCTTAAGATCAGACGCTCCGTCATTCTCCCCCCACTGCAGAATTGGTGTCAATCATTTCTGTCCTACACTGCGGCTTATGTGAACTCTGCTACGTTTATACAGTGCTGCTTTATTCCTCTGTGCTGCTTAGCAGGATCATGTAAGAACTGTTGCTATGGGAGACTCATTTGATTAGCACCACTGTTGTATATGTGACTCCCAGTATTCTGTCTTCCTACCTCCCCCTTTACAATAGCGCCCCCTCCCAGAGCTCACAACACCTGCATTAACATTTAGTTACCACATTATCGTATGGATTCTTATATCGTTGATTAAACTAATTGGTGTGTTTGTTATATGCACGTTTTTTAATGAAGGCACGTCACTATTACCAGATTATAAAGAGGCCAATGGACCTGTCAATCATTCGAAAGAAGCTTCAGAAGCGGAATATCCCTCATTACTCCGCCCCCGAGGAGCTGGTGTCTGACATGCGGCTCATGTTCTGGAACTGCGGCAAGTTTAATTATGTAAGTGACCAATATAGTAGACGACACGTTATCACTATAGCAACCAGCAGGGAGACCATCCCACAAGCCCTGCCAAATGTGCACGTGTCCTCAATAAGCTGCTGCCAGGCCTCCGCTGTCCTCCTCCTCTTCCCTTCCAGACTCCCCCCCGCTGTCCTCCTCCCTTCCAGACCCCCCCCCCGCTGTCCTCCTCCCTTCCAGACCCCCCCCCGCTGTCCTCCTCCCTTCCAGACCCCCCCCCCCGCTGTCCTCCTCCCTTCCAGACCCCCCCGCTGTCCTCCTCCCTTCCAGACCCTCGCTGTCCTCCGCCTCTTCCCTTCCAGACCCTCGCTGTCCTCCTCCGGCCTCTTCCCTTCCAGACCTTCGCTGTCCTCCTCCCTTCCAGACCCCCGCTGTCCTCTTCCCTTCCAGACCCCCGCTGTCCTCTTCCCTTCCAGACCCCCGCTGTCCTCCTCCCTTCCAAACCCCCCCCCGCTGTCGTCCTCCCTTCCAGACCCCCCCCCCCGCTGTCCTTCTCCCTTCCAGACCCCCCGCTGTCCTCCTCCTTTCCAGACCCCCCGCTGTCCTCCTCCTTTCCAGACCCCCCGCTGTCCTCCTCCCTTCCAGATCCCCCGCTGTCCTCCTCCCTTCCAGACCCCCCGCTGTCCCCCTCCTTTCCAGATCCCCCGCTGTCGTCCTCCTTTCCAGACCCCCCGCTGTCCTCCTCCCATCCAGACCCCCCCGCTGTCCTCCTCCCTTCCAGACCCCCGCTGTCCTCGACTTCTGCTTGTTGGGGGAGGGGAGGGACACCCCCATGCACATTAGATGATTGGTCGGTCCTGCTGAAATCCGTCTTTCATGTATTGTGTATGGGCACCGACCGTTTGATCACAGAACTTCATATACAGCCATTCAGGGGTGATTTGGATATTGGCACAAAGGAGCCGCCATTTCTAGTTTCCACCTTCTCGGCCGGGGGTGTTTGCTCAGACTGTATAAATATTGGATCAGGCTTTCATCATTGGCGCGGCCTTTGCCAGTTTAACTAATATGAGGTTAATGAATGCAGTTTCTGCGGTGACACAATGGCTGCTGAATATTTGGGCCGGGGCCACTTTATTTCATTGTGTGATACAAACCTGGCGGCCGGCTCGTGGGTATACGATACCAGACGGTGAAATATGAGGCGAGGAGCAGGAGCGATGATGAATGGCGCTTGGTAATGGGAGAGCTCCATGTACTCACATTATAGATCTGTCCCCGGTGGCGTGTGTGTGTATATACATAATCTCACACGTCGTACTGTCCGGGACATCACGCCGACCGCGCATCTTCCTGTAACAGATCACCGCCATAGGGGCAAGCGTTTGTGTCGTCATATCCTGAGAGCCATAACTATTCTATCTTTCCGTAGACGGAGCGGTGGGAGGGCTTGTTTTTTGTAGGACGAGCTGTCGTTTTTATCGGTACCATTTTAAAGGACTTTTTGATTTATTTATTTTTTATTCCATTTTTGGGAGGCAAGTGCCCAAAGACCAAAAAACAGCAATTGTGATTGATTTTTTTTATGGCCTCCACTGTGCGGAATAGATAACGCGTTGGTTTGCGGGTCGTTATGGTTGTGGCGATACCAATTGTGTAGATTTTTATTTACATTTTTTTGCATAATGAAGCATTTTTTATGGGATTTTTTTTTATGCATTTTGTTTTTTTGTTTAAACATTTAATTTAACTTTTTGTCCCACTAAGGTACTAGACTATATTTAATTGGTTGATCGCTGATAGAATGCGCTGCAATACTTGTGTAGTATTATGTCTGTCCGTGTACCGCTGACTGGCATCCTACTAACAGGAGGGCAAAGATGGCCGATGTAGGGACTTCATTAGGCCTCCGACTGCCTTGGAAACCCATTGCATCATGAGTGCGTCGATAGGGTAAGAGGAATCCCCCCTCCCCCGGTCTAACCGCTTAGATCTTGTGGTAAACAATGACCATGGCATCTAAGGGGTTAAATGGCTGGGATCAGAGTTCTCTCCGATCCCAGTCGTTGCAGCGGAGTATCCTCTGTAACATAGCGCTCCTGCGCCCGCACGGTACATTCATGGCTTGGTGTTAACCACCTAGCGCTAGTGCTGTATTGCACGGCGGATTGCGACAAGAGGTTTATATACAGCGAGACATCGTAAAATTGCATCAAAATAGTCTATAGTGGTGATCGTCTCGAAGAATAAGCTGGTGTATGTGGTGTCTGGTGGAATTGAAAATCTGTCACCGGAACCTGGTCTGGATATGAAGGGGGGGGGTCTTATCACAGGCGTCTCGTTATAGATTTATGGCCACTTTATTTGGTTTCCTCCCACAATCCCATTCATACCAGGAATTATTTTTCATGTCCCTTATTCCCGCAGGAGGACTCGGAGGTCGCTGAGGCGGGAAGGAACCTGGAGCTGTGTTTTGAGGACATGTTGAAAGAGACTTATCCCGGCCGAGCGTTCCCCTTTCCGCAAGACGATGACTCCGAGACAGAGGAGATCGGGGCGGATGACTGCCCCATGAATCTGAAAACCTTCCATTGGCCGCAATATGGACAAGACTGTGTGCAGCCCAAGAGGAGGAGACGTCACCCCGTGAGCCAGAAGACCAGAGACTTCAACCTCTGCTAGATGACCCGGAGCCGTGACCCGCAGTCACACTGGCATCGGCCTACGCACATGGACGACGGGCACTGGAGACGCGGAGCGGGAAGACGACTCCGCGGCCATGAGAGACGTCTCCACCTTATACAGAAGCGACGGACTGAATAACGATGGAGTTTCCTTTTAGAATCATTTTTACTTCTATGCAAAAAAACGGTGACAGGAGGAAGTGTCCTTTACATTTCTTACGGATGATGAAGCATAAAGTGCCTTAAAGGGACCTGACATTAGGTTTAGTGTAGGCAGGAACAGAAGAGGGTCCAGCGGACTAATATCCCTGGACCTGATGACCGGTTCCCATGAAATAAGACGGAACTTTATCCCAAGTGACTATTAAAGGGACACTAACCTGCAGTCTATCATTTCTCAATTTGTTGTGTAGGTGAATATAATCTATTGTTCCCTGTTATCAGCCATTACAGGCTGGCTGGGGAGACGCTGACTGTAATGTTCTTCAATGAAGTGCAGACACCTCCCCTCCCCCACGTCGTGTGACTGATATCAGCCTCTTATAACGCCGCTGCTGATCTTGTATAGGCTGTGATTTTAGGGTTAGTGGCCCTTTAAATACATTAGGTGAAGTAAAGTTGGTCCTAAACATAATTCTCTTTATTAACCTTTTTAATGTCGGTAAAGATTTCCTTGGTGATCGGAGTCTCTAGAATCTTCTGTATGATGGCAAGTCTTAGCAGACGTCCGATAATGATTGCAAAGCGACAATAAAACCGCAATAATTAAAAATCTGCCTCTGTCTGTTCATAAAAAAAGTCTAATACTAAAATCCAGTCTGCAAATGTTCAATGAATATATATATAAACCATACACAATATACACATACAATATACACATACACTAATATACACATACAATATACACATATACCATACACTAATACACATATACATCATACACAAATACACACACACACAATATACACATACACAATATACACATACACTAATACACACACAATATACATATATACCATACACTAATACATGCACAGTGGAGTCCAGAGTACCCGGCGTGTGCAGCCCGGACAGCAGTAGACGGGCGGGGAGTGATCAATAAGGTGCTGGTCGGTGGACTCCGGAATCTGCCGCCCCCGGCTCGTGTTCTTCCAGCAATGGCTGCCGGGGGGTTTTTCTCTGATGTTTCTCGCCTGACGCGCCGACGTCCATCCGTTCCATGAAGCAGAAAACGTGACTCATCGGAGAAGACGACCCTTCACCAATCATCGGGGGTCCCATTCCGATACGGCCGCGCAAATTGAAGCCTTTTTTTCCGCTGCACCTTTGTTACATAGGAGCAGTGACCTCCGTCGGCTCCGGAGCCCCATACGCAGTCGGTTCGCTGTTGTATTAGATGCGCGTCTGGTCGCCGCCTGGTTGATTTTCACTGTGAGCTGCTCCATGTAAGTGTCATTCGCCCCTCGCACACCTTCATAGCCGACGTTCTCCTCTCACATTAATGGCGCATGGTGCTCCGCAGATTCCACGTCGGTTATTCCCAATGGTGCTATTTGCCCACTCACGATACACTGTCACCACAGCAGCACGCAAACCGTTACATAGTTATATAGTTAGTAAGGCTGAAATAAGCCACATGTCCATCAAGTTCAACCAAGGGACGGGAAAAGGGACGGGAAAGGGAAGGGAAACATTTCTACACACAGGAGCGAATACTTTTTTGTTCTAGGAAATTATCTAACCCTTTTCTGCAGCATCTCCTGTCCCTGCTGTGACGGCTCCTGCGGTGTCTACTGTCCCTGCTGTGACGGCTCCTGCGGTGTCTCCTGTCCCTGCTGTGACGGCTCCTGCGGTGTCTCCTGTCCCTGCTGTGACGGCTCCTGCGGTGTCTCCTGTCCCTGCTGTGACGGCTCCTGCGGTGTCTACTGTCCCTGCTGTGACGGCTCCTGTGGTGTCTCCTGTCCCTGCTGTGACGGCTCCTGCGGTGTCTACTGTCCCTGCTGTGACGGCTCCTGCGGTGTCTACTGTCCCTGCTGTGACGGCTCCTGCGGTGTCTACTGTCCCTGCTGTGACGGCTCCTGCGGTGACTATTCCATAAATTCACCGTTCTCACAGTAAAGAAGACGTCGCCTCTGCAGCTTGAACCTTTCTTTCTCCAGACGGAGGGAGTGCCCCCTTGTTTTTTGAGGGGGTTTTACATGGAACAGGATTTCACCATATTTTTGTATGTGCCATTAATATATTTATATAAGTTAATCATGTCCCCCTTAGTCGTATTTTTCAAGGCTAAATAGGTTTAATTCTTTTAATCTTTCCTCATAACTTAGATTCCCCGCGCCCCTTATTAGCTTCGTTGCTCTTCTTTGTATTTTTCATCCTTTCTATGAACTGGAGCCCAGAACTGAACTGCATATTCTAGATGAGGCCTCACTAATGCTTTGTAAAGTGGTAATATTACATCCCTGTCCCGCCAGTCCAGGCCTCTATAATACACGACAATATTTTGCTGGCTTTAGAAGCAGCTGATTGACATTGTGCTGTTATTTAGTTTATGATTTACAAGTACACCCAGATCCTTCTCAACAAGTGACTCCCCCAGTGTAGCGCCCCCTAGGACATATGATGCTTGCAGGTTGTTCATACCCAGATGCATAACTTTACATTTATCTACATTAAACTTAATTTGCCACCTGGACGCCCAAACACTCAGTTTGTTTAAATCCACTTGCAATTCACTTGCGGCCCCTTTGTCTAGGCTTCTCCTCACCTCTCATATAATCATTATATCCACGGCGGCCCCTCTGTCTAGGCTTCTCCTCACCCCTCATATAAACACTGTATCCACAGCGGCCCCTCTGTCTAGACTTCTCCTCACCTCTCATATAATCATTATATCCACGGCGGCCCCTCTGTCTAGGCTTCTCCTCACCCCTCATATAAACACTATATCCACAGCGGCCCCTCTGTCTAGGCTTCTCCTCACCTCTCATATAAACACTATATCCACAGCGGCCCCTCTGTCTAGGCTTCTCCTCACCTCTCATATAAACACTATATCCACAGCGGCCCCTCTGTCTAGGCTTCTGCTCACCTCTTCATAAAAAACAGATCAGGTTAGTTTGACAACTTCTGTCCTTAGTAAAACCGTGCTGGCCGTCACTTACAATACTATTTTTTGTCACATAATCCTGTATATAGTCCCTCAATAGCCCCTCAAACATTTTCCCCACGATGGATGTTAAGCTTACTGGCCTATAATTACCCGGGGAAGACCTAGAGCCCTTTTTGAAAATAGGCACCACATTTGCCCTGCGCCAGTCCCTTGGCACTATACCAGTCACTAGAGATTCTCTGAATATTATGAAAAGGGGGACAGAAATAACTGAACTAAGCTCTTTAAGAACTCTAGGGTGTAACCCATCTGGTCCCGGAGCCTTGTGCACATTTATTTAATTTAATTTAGCTTGCACCATATCTACATTCATCCAATTCATTATATCAACTGATATATTAACAGCACTGGCACCGGCTACATCAATTACTCAGCACTGTCACCTTCTACATCAGCTCCTCAGCACTGGCACCGGCTACATCAGCTGCTCCTTCTTCTGTTGTATATACAGAGCTGAATCCCCTGTGGCCAACTCCCCATTAGGCTGGATTCACACGAGCATGGCGTTTTTGCGCGCGCAAAAACCACTTACAAGCTCCGTGTGGCAGCAGCATATCATGCGCGGCTGTGTGCTTTTCGCGCAGCCGCCATCATTATGACACTCCATTTGGATGTTTGTAAACAGAAAAGCACGTGGTGCTTTTCTGTTTACATTCATCCTTTTGACAGCTGTTGCGCGAATCACGCGCGTCCCACGGAATTGCTTCCGTGCAGCATGGGTGCGTGACTCGCGCAAAACGCTGAAAGAACGGACATGTCGTAACTTTTTTTCAGCGGACTCACGCTGAGTAAAAATCACGCACATGTCCGCACGGCCCCATAGACTAATATAGGTCCGTGCGACGCGCGTGAAAAGCACGCGCGTTGCACGGACGTAATTCCCGTTCGTCTGAATAAAGCCTTACCACTATCTAGGGGTCCTACATGTTCAGACCTGGGCTTTTTTGCATTTATATACTTGAAGAATTTTTTGGGATTTGTTTTACTATCCTTGGCCACCTGCCTTTCATTTTGTATTTTTGCTGATTTTATTACATTTTTACAGATTTTATTAAGCTCTTTATATTTTACAAAGGCTACAGCTGTACCCTCAGATTTGTATTTTTTAAATGCCCTTTTTTTGTCATGTATTGCCCCTTTCACAGAAGGTGTAAGCCATGTGGGGTTTAATTTGAGTCGTTTATACTTATTACCTGTAGGAATAAATTTTGCACTATAATAACCCAAAGTAGATTTGAAAATCTCCCATTTATCATTTGTCCCATTATATGACATTAGTTTTTCCTAGTCTATATCCTGAATTGCCGCCTCATCCTGGGGAAATTGGCTTTCTTAAAATTAAATGTTTTTGCCCTCCCAGCCTGCGTTTGTTTTTTACAGTATAGGTAAAATATTACTATATTGTGATCACTGTTAGGCTAAGTTCACACAGAGTTTTTTTGACGCGCAAACCGCGCCAAAAAGCTTGTCAAAAACGGCCCGAAAATGCCTCCCGTCGATTTCAATGGGAGGCGGGGGAGGTTTTCTCCTGCGAGCGGTAAAACCGGCTCGCGGGAGAAAGAAGCGACATGCCCTATCTTCGGGCGTTTCCGCCTCTGACCTCCCATTGACTTCAATGGGAGGCAGAGAAAGCGTATTTCGCTGCGTTTTATGCCCGCAACGCCCAATGGCCGCGGGCGAAAAACGCAGCGAAAATCGGCGTGCAGGGAGAGGAAGATCTGCCTCAAACTTCCAAACGGAATTTTGAGGCAGAAATTCTGCCTGCAAAATACTCCGTGTGAACATAGCCTTAGGCTATGTTCACACGGGGTATTTTGCCGAGTTTTTTGACGCGGAAACCGCGTCGCAAAACTCGGCAAAAACGGCCCGAGAACGCCTCCCATTGATTTCAATGGGAGGCGTCGGCGTCTTTTTCCCGCGAGCAGTAAAACTGCCTCGCGGGAAAAAGAAGCGTCATGCCCTATCTTCGGGCGCTTCCGCCTCTGACCTCCCATTGACTTCAATGGGAGGCAGGAGAAAGGGTTTTTCTCGCTGTTTTATGCCCGCGGCGCTCAATGGCCGCGGGCGAAAAACGGCGCAATAATCGCCGCGAAAATCGGCGTGCAGGGAGAGGAATATCTGCCTCAAAGTTCCAAACTGAATTTTGAGGCAGATATTCCTCCCCCAAAATACTCCGTGTGAACATAGCCTTACCAAGGTTTTCATGAACATTGACATTCCCAACAAGATCTGCATTATTAGAAATGACCAGATCCAACAGAGCTTCACCTCTAGTCGGGTCTTCCACAAACTGGCCCATAAAATTTCCCTGCAACAGGTTGAGGAAATGTCTCCCCTTTGCAGTTGAAGCCGAACCATGACGCCAATTAATATCCCTGTAATTAAAATCTCCCATTATCACTACAGTACCCGCCTGTGCAGCCCGCTCCATCTGTTTATATAGCTGAACTTCCATCTCCTCAGTTATATTGGGGGGTCTATAGATTACACCAAAAGTAATTTTTTCAGTGTTTACCTCCCTTTGTATTTCCACCCACAAGGTTTCAACCTCCTCACAGTCTTCACCCACAATTGTCTTTTTCAAACTCGCCTTCATATCACTTCTCACATAGACATACACCACCACCTCCATATCATTTCTCACATACAGACATACACCACCTTCATATTACTTCTCACATACAGACATACACCACCGCCTTCATATTATTTCTCACATACAGACATACACCACCGCCTTCATATCACTTCTCACATACAGACATACACCACCGCCTTCATATCACTTCTCACATACAGACATACACACCACCTTCATATCACTTCTCACATACAGACATACACCACCGCCTTCATATCACTTCTCACATACAGACATACACCACCGCCTTCATATCACTTCTCACATACAGACATACACCACCGCCTTCATATCACTTCTCACATACAGACATACACCACCGCCTTCATATCACTTCTCATATGCATACAGACATACACCACCGCCTTCATATCACTTCTCATATGCATACAGACATACACCACCGCCTTCATATCACTTCTCACATACAGACATACACCACCGCCTTCATATCACTTCTCATACAGACATACATCACCTTCATATCACTTCTCACATACAGACATACACCACCACCTTCATATCACTTCTCACATACAGACATACACCACCGCTTTCATATCACTTCTCACATACAGACATACATCACCACCTTCATATCACTTCTCACATACAGACATACACCACCGCCTTCATATCACTTCTCACATACATACATCACCACCTTCATATCACTTCTCACATACAGACATATACCACCGCCTTCATATCACTTCTCACATACAGACATACACCACCACCTTCATATCACTTCTCACATACAGACATACACCACCGCCTTCATATCACTTCTCACATACAGACATACACCACCACCTTCATATCACTTCTAACATACAAACATCACCACCTTCATATCACTTCTCACATAGAGATACATCACCTTCATATCACTTCTCACATATAGACATACATCACCTTCATATCACTTCTCACATATAGACATACATCACCTTCATATCACTTCTCACATACAGACATACACCACCACCTTCATATCACTTGTCACATACAGACATACCCCACCGCCTTCCCTATTCGCCCTGTCTTTCCGAAACAGTGTAAAACCCTGTGGATTTACAGCCCAGTCATGTGAAGAGTCCGGCCATGTTTCAGCAACACCAACTATATCTATATGTTCCTCCAGTACCAAGGCCTCCAGCTCCCCCATTTTGCTTGCTAGACTTCTGGCATTTGTGAAAATACATTTTAACTTGCCTTTAAATGTTTCAATTTCATTATCAGAAATGTGATTATTTGACATTATTTGGGCATTTTTATTTTCACTGCTGTTTTGTAACAAATGGATCTCCTTATCTTGTTGCCTAGTCCTCCCCCCACCGTCCGTTTCTCCCCCCACCAATATAGTCTGACCCATCTCTAACCTGGCTACCCCTTTTTTTTCTACATTGACCTCCCTTCACAAACTGCGCTGTGAGAAATACTCAACCCCGGACCGAAAGCCGATAATCAGCCCCAACTCTGATAAATCGCCCGTTACCCATGACGAGTGATCTGTGATCAGACTACCGCACCCCTTATATACCCACCAAGCCCCTGACACATCACTTCATGGGCTACGCGCTGCCGACGTGGAAAGTAGGAGGTGGTCATAATAACGGGACTGCACTGTAATAAAATATTGCATTGTTAAAGCGGCTGTCACCAGATTAGAAGTGTCCCGTCTCCTACATGATGTGATCGGCGCTGTAATGTAGAGAACAGTGGTCCTAGTAATAAACAGGCTGTCACCACATTATAAGTGTCCCGTCTCCTACATGATGTGATCGGCGCTGTAATGTAGAGAACAGCAGTGGTTTTTATTTAGAAAAACTATCAATTTTCACCAAGTTATGAGCAATTTTACATTTATGCTAATGACTTTCTTAATGCCCAACTGGGCGTGTTTTTACTTTTGACCAAGTGGGCGTTGTACAGAGGAGTGTATGACGCCGACCAATCAGTAACCAGTCAGTGACCAATCAGCACCATGCACTTCTCTCCATTCATGTACTCAGCACATAGTGACACTGCATAAAGCAAAAATAGGTCATAACTTGTTGAAAATTTATTGTTTTTCTAAATAAAAAACACTGCTGTCACCTACATTACAGCGCCGAGCACATTATATAGGAGACAGGGCCTCTTTAATGCGAGCATCTGGTCACTAGAGGGCAGCATCGCACTGTTAATGTCTGCATCTGGTCACTAGAGGGCAGCATCGCACTGTTAATGTCTGCATCTGGTCACTAGAGGGCAGCATCGCACTGTTAATGTCTGCATCTGGTCACTAGAGGGCAGCATCACACTGTTAATGTCTGCATCTGGTCACTAGAGGGCAGCATCGCACTGTTAATGTCTGCATCTGGTCACTAGAGGGCAGCATCGCACTGTTAATGTCTGCATCTGGTCACTAGAGGGCAGCATCACACTGTTAATGTCTGCATCTGGTCACTAGAGGGCAGCATCACACTGTATTGGTTGGTTTGGCAGCTTCATCATTTCTTTCTCTTCTAGTTTGGTTGCCCTCACACTTTCTTCTCTCAGTGTTGTTATATTGTGCAGAGGGATAACTACGTTCCACATGCACGAGATCGTGACGCACACGCTAAGCACTCTGATAAATGTCGTACGTCCATCATAATTTCCTGACGCTTCTTTTTAGGGTTTTCACACACATAGAGACGCAAGTCCCGTGCTTCCCTTCTCTTCACTCAGTAAATGATAAAACTCTGGCTGCCTGCAGTCACCACAAGGGGGAGCTCATTGCATATGGATTTATGTGGGAAGTATTGAACTAAATGGGGGATTATATTGGCCATAGAGCCTGATGAGGGGCGTGAGGTGTGACAGATGGACGGCGGACCCCCGGTTTTACCATATTCTGAGTGACACGGCATTATAGACAGAGACGATCACACAACCAGCGACTGCAGCAAAGAAAAAGATCTCATCCCTCCCGTCACAGGAACGTTCCAGAAACCTCCGACCGCCAGATCACCACATGCTGCAGTTCTGAGTCCCCATACTCCCGAAATGTAGTACAACTGAGCTATGAAGTTCTGCAGCAGCTCAGATGTGTATTATGAGGTTCTGCAGCAGCTGAGATGTGTATTATGAGGTTCTGCAGCAGCTGAGGTGTGTATTATGAGGTTCTGCAGCAGCTGAGGTGTGTATTATGAGGTTCTGCAGCAGCTGAGGTGTGTTATGAAGTCCTGCAGCAGCTGGTGTGTATTATGAGGTTCTGCAGCAGCTGAGATGTGTATTATGAGGTTCTGCAGCAGCTGAGGTGTGTATTATGAGGTTCTGCAGCAGCTGGTGTGTATTATGAGGTTCTACAGCAGCTGAGGTGTGTTATGAAGTCCTGCAGCAGCTGGTGTGTATTATGAGGTTCTGCAGCAGCTGAGGTGTGTTATGAAGTCCTGCAGCAGCTGGTGTGTATTATGAGGTTCTGCAGCAGCTGAGATGTGTATTATGAGGTACTGCAGCAGCTGTGTGTATTGAGGTTCTGCAGCAGCTGAGATGTGTATTATGAGGTACTGCAGCAGCTGTGTGTATTATGAGGTTCTGCAGCAGCTGGTGTGTATTATGAGGTTCTGCAGCAGCTGAGGTGTGTTATGAAGTCCTGCAGCAGCTGGTGTGTATTATGAGGTTCTGCAGCAGCTGAGATGTGTATTACGAGGTACTGCAGCAGCTGAGGTGTGTATTATGATGTTCTGCAGCAGCTGAGGTGTGTATTATGAGGTTCTGCAGCAGCTGAGGTGCGTATTATGAGGTTCTGCAGCAGCTGAGGTGCGTATTATGAGGTTCTGCATTATAATGGGATATTTCATATATGAGGGTGAGTTATAAATTCTCGTCAGTCTGTTGTAGAATTAATTTTAATCATCTTTCAGATTAGACAATTCTTCATTTTTCAGCTTTTCTATGGACTTTGTAAGTAACTTTCACCTTCCGCACAGCGTCGCTCCACATTTTGTTCGCACATGTCCGGTCGCAGTTCGCAGGTGTCCGGTCGCTCGGGTTCGCAGGTGTCCGATCGCAGTTCGCAGGTGTTGGGTCGCTCCACATTTTGTTCGCAGGTGTCCGGTCGCAGTTCGCAGGTGTCCGGTCGCAGTTCGCAGGTGTCCGGTCGCTCGGGTTCTCGCTGTTCCGTGAGTCGTTTCTGTTCCCATCTCGTACAAACGTTTCGAAACCCGAGTCTGTCGTGGATGATGGCGTGGGCGGAGCCGTGGCTGATTTGTAAATGATTCGCCACGTCATCCACGGACACTTGTCTATCCGACAGAATGAGTTCCTGTGCGCGCTCAATGTTGTCATCCGTCGTGGACGTGGACGGGCGTCCGGCTCCTTCTTCGTGGCGGACACGCGTTCGACCTCCCTTGAACTTCTCGATCCATTCGTACACACTTCTGCGCGACAAGACGCTTCCTCCATACTGCGCACTAAGTCTTCGATAAATATCGGCACCAGACGCCCCCTCAGACCACAAGAGCCGGATCACCGCGCGCTGCTCTTCTTTCCTGCGCATCACAAGGGGGGCCGCCATTGTTTATCGCACCAAAGTCACAAGTAAACAGACGTAGCAACAGACACAGCAGTGACCGGGGAGACAGCCACCTCGTGCGGAAAGCGCTGATCAGACAGTGCGGCCGGAGTGCGGATAATTTATGACTCACCCTCCTATTATAGAATATGGCGCGGAGACTCCGGGCTCCTCTCACTCACTATCGCTCCAGTCAGCGGCACCAGCCCCGCCCCTCCGCTCCGGATTGGCTGCCTCACCTCTCACATCCTCAAGTCCTGGCCAGTGATTGGAGAGATGACGCTGCAAGTCCCGCCTTAGTAGCGCCATTGGGGGAAGTTTGTGCCATCCCGCGTCCCGTACTTGAACTTCTCTCCCCGGCTGATGGCTAGAAAGTTTTAACAAGTGTTCGGGCGCAGCGAAAGAAAACGGGTGTCCGGCCTGCTCCCCACTCCTTTCCCGGGTGAGCTGACGGTAAGCGGGGGCTAGAGCGGGCAGTGTAGAGCCGGGCACAGGCCGCGAAGGCTGAGTTGTGTGGTTGTCATGGCAACCAGAGTGGCAGCAGCCAGAGTGGACCACGTGATCTGCAGGAGGTGAGATGGGGGTCGCCGGGGTGCAGGTGGAGCCGACCCCCTGATCACCCATGTCCGGGGCAGTATACATATAGACTGTGAGGAAGACCCCGAGCTAATAACAGGGCTACAAGTGTGTTTAGTTCATTGACAGCAAGCAGAGATAAGTGGTGAAGAAACAGGGATTTATGTATCAAATGAAATGTTCTGAGCGCCATATTTATTAGACGTCAGGCGACATGTACGACCGATTTGAAAAAAGATTTATTAAGGGGGCGTGGCTAAACAGCGATTCCTGCGCCATATTCATTATCGCCAATACTGACCAGTGTGTACGACAACCACGAGTGTCTAGTATGACGAAAGCTGCGCCAAATATATAAAGGCCATTGTTCTGAATTTCTCACCATTTTCATCAGAAAGAGGGTCACGTTCTCACCGCGCTATTTAGAAATGGACCCCAAAGTCTATAATGTGGCCGCACGGTGACGGAGCGGTGACATGTGGCGGTTTCCGGTACGTTCCAGTGACAGTAGGGACGAGTTCTGCCTTCTTGTGTGGCGGTCTCTGTCGCTCTAGTGATACCGGGGGCCGCCGCCTGTCTATCGCGCCCTGTCCGGTAATATTTCATCACCAGACGCAGATCAGGCGCGGGCGGTCACGATACCAGGCTTTGGATACCGATGCTCCGCGTAGTGTTGCGATTTATTGATACCAAAATAATATGAAAAGCTCCACAAAAAAAAAAAGCCCCTCCGTTTTCTGCTGTGAGGCGCGAGGCGGTTAATAGTAGTGATCATGATGGGGTTAATTATGGTGAGGCTCAGAGCCGGTTCACTTCCGCGTTCAGTTCTGTCCGGGAAACCTACGAGCCGCAGCTTCCGTCTACAGTACCGTTGATTTCGATGGTAACGCTTCCGATGCAAATGGTTTCCGTTTTTCTCCGTTCCGCAAGGTTTCCGTTTTGTTGACGCTTTTCAGAACGGAAACAAATGGAAACCAAATAAAAGAGAAGCGTTCGCGTCGCAGTCGATGGTCATGCAGACGGAAGCTGCGCTTCGCGGTCATCGGTTCCTCTTACAGAAAAGTTGAACGGAACCGGAACGTTGATGTGAACGGGCGCTGAAGTGACCGCATGGACCGGACCCCGGCGTTTGGTCAAAAAGTTACTTTTTATTTTTTATTTATAATTCGCAGAATAAACATTATAACGACAAAAGACGACCGAGAAAATAACGAACTGAATAGAAGCGGGAGCGCAACGTTCCGGGGGTGGTCGCCGCTTCATAAGTCCCATCGCGCACGTCTGACTGCCACTCGGGGTGTTTTTCACGGACCCGACTCTCCGATCCGCGGACAGATTAGGACGTGTCCGATCTTTCCACGGGTCACGGGTGGGACTCGGGCGGCGCTCACGGTTGCGTGCAGGAGGGTTAGGGACACTGCTGATGTGAACGCTATTCAGGGGATGGGACAACGCTCTGGTGCAGCGGAACGGTTCCATTATTCCCTTGTTCTGCTCCTCTGATGAAGCAGAACAACGGGACACGCCAACGCAGGTGTGAACACAGCCTAACGCTGCTGCGTCCCCCATGTTATTTCGACGTCCACCACATCACGGGGGGAGAGTCAGGAGCCAGGTCTCCGGGAGCCACACTGCAGTATCCCTTCTTGCTGATGGTTTTCATTGTGGTTGTGTTACCGCAGGACATCAGGACGTGAAAAGAAATAACCGCCATGTGTGAACGGGACACGTGAGAAATGCCGACACGTGTCAAATAATCTCCGCAACGATATCCCAAAATATTAGGTGTCGTCTCGGCGTTTTGGTTAGTCCCCGTTCACATTGCGTTTGTGCTGTCCGCCCAGCGTAAACGTTTTTCTATAAAAACGTGGACCATTGAAAATGTATACCAACGTGGACCGTTTTCTGTTTGTCTGTTTTTTTTTTATCGCGTTTACACTTGGCGTATACTCATAACTCGGTATACGTTTCTGTCCGTTTTTACCCCCAAAAAATGTTGTTTTTTTAAGTGAACACTGATCGAAAAAGAAACAAACCAAAAACTGATAGATTCACTGCGTATAAACGGATACAAACGTACAGCGTTACAATTGAAATGTCGTCCATTGAGATCAATGCTAAAAAAAATATTACGTCGCGTTTACCTTCTTTGAAGTACAGAATTGCGCAGCCGTCTCCGCTTTTCAGTCATTTCAAAAATCCATATCCCAACGTAAATCATGATAAACATCGGCAAAACGGACGGGGTTTTGGTCTAGGTTTGACCCGTTCTAGTCCATGTACTCGCCGAGCTGCACGTTTCAATACCTTTTAAAAAAACGTATACGCACGACGGATGGCACAAACACGATGTGAATGGGGCCTTGTGTGGCCTCGTACGGAAATCCTTAGTGGTTTTTACTTATAATTTACAGTAGGGGGACATGGTCCCATATATAATGGAGCGGCCGCGTATATGGGTGAGGGGCATCCTCTATAGGGCAGCAGCAGGTTGAACAGTAGGGGGACATGGTCCCTTATATAATGGAGCGGCCATGTGGTCAGGGGTGTCTATTATAGAGCAGCGGCAGCTCGTACAGTAGGGGGACATGGTCCCATATATATTGGTGTGGTCAGGGGTGTCCATTATAGGGCAGCGGCAGCTCGTACAGTAGGGGGACATGGTCCCGTATATATTGGTGCAGCCATGTATCTGGGTTAGGGGCGCCCTCTATGGGGCAGCAGCGGCTTGTACACGAGCTGACCCTCCCGCTCCCCCACCCTCCAGGTACACGCTGTTCTCCATGGCTCTCCTCTGTTTTATTTGGCCGCTCGTCAGGATTTTGCTCCGCTAATTAATGTTTGGCGAGGATCGTCTGTCTGGGGGTTCAGTGTCCGCCCGTGAAGTGTTGTGGAATGTTAATTACTCGGCGTCTGACAGGTAAAGTACATAGTGATGATTTCCTAACGCCTGCCCGGATTGTACTGGATGTATCGCTCCGATAATGAGCAAACAAAGCGCCGCGGACCGCATCCAGGTAGACGGGACTCGCCGAGGTGTGTGGGGGAGGGGGACCTAAAAACATGACATGAAGGGAATGGACGATGGAGTAACAGAGTTGAGCTAATTATCCTTTTATTGGATAGCGCAGAACTCCTCCAGACTGCTGTAAATAAAGCGCAATCACTGGAGGCTGAAAACTCGTCCTGACCTAGTCCTGCTCTCACATCTGATGGGCTATTTACAGTGTATCAGCGAAGTGTCGTCTTTACAACAGACTCTTTACAGTGATCTGTCCTACTACATTATAGGAGATCAGCTGTTAGGGGGTTCTCTCTCCACAAGCGGGCTGACGGTTTCCAAAAACAACGAGCAGAATAGTGAGTGCAGCTCTGGAGTATAATACAGTATGTAACTCAGGATCAGTACAGGATAAGTAATGTAATGTATGTACACAGTGACTCCACCAGCAGAATAGTGAGTGCAGCTCTGGAGTATAATACAGTATGTAACTCAGGATCAGTACAGGATAAGTAATGTAATGTATGTACACAGTGACTCCACCAGCAGAATAGTGAGTGCAGCTCTGGAGTATAATACAGGATGTAACTCAGGATCAGTACAGGATAAGTAATGTAATGTATGTACACAGTGACTCCACCAGCAGAATAGTGAGTGCAGCTCTGGAGTATAATACAGGATGTAACTCAGGATCAGTACAGGATAAGTAATGTAATGTATGTACACAGTGATTCCACCAGCAGTATGAGCGCAGCTCTGGAGTATTATACATGATGTAACTCAGGATCAGTACAGGATAAGTAATGTATGTACACAGTGACTCCACCAGCAGAATAGTGAGTGCAGCTCTGGAGTATAATACAGGATGTAACTCAGGATCAGTACAGGATTAGTAATGTAATGTATGTACACAGTGACTCCACCAGCAGAATAGTGACTGCAGCTCTGGAGTATAATACAGGATGTAACTCACGATCAGTACAGGATAAGTAATGTATGTACACAGTGACTCCACCAGCAGAATAGTGAGTGCAGCTCCGGAGTATAATACAGGATGTAACTCAGGATCAGTACAGGATAAGTAATGTAATGTATGTACACAGTGACTCCACCAGCAGAATAGTGAGTGCAGCTCTGGAGTATAATACAGGATGTAACTCAGGATCAGTACAGGATAAGTAATGTAATGTATGTACACAGTGACTCCACCAGCAGAATAGTGAGTGCAGCTCTGGAGTATAATACAGGATGTAACTCAGGATCAGTACAGGATAAGTAATGTAATGTATGTACACAGTGACTCCACCAGCAGAATAGTGAGTGCAGCTCTGGAGTATAATACAGGATATAACTCAGGATCAGTACAGGATAAGTAATGTAATGTATGTACACAGTGACTACACCAGCAGAATAGTGAGTGCAGCTCTGGAGTATAATACAGGATGTAACTCAGGATCAGCACAGGATAAGTAATGTAATGTATGTACACAGTGACTCCACCACAGAATAGTGAGTGCAGCTCTGGAGTATAATACAGGATATAACTCAGGATCAGTACAGGATAAGTAATGTAATGTATGTACACAGTGACTCCACCAGCAGAATAGTGAGTGCAGCTCTGGAGTATAATACAGGATATAACTCAGTATCAGTACAGGATAAGTAATGTATGTACACAGTGACTCCACCAGCAGAATAGTGAGTGCAGCTCTGGAGTAAAATACAGGATCAGTACAGGATAAGTAATGTAATGTATGTACACAGTGACTCCACCAGCAGAATAGTGAGTGCAGCTCTGGAGTATAATACAGGATGTAACTCAGGATCAGTACAGGATAAGTAATGTAATGTATGTACACAGTGACTCCACCAGCAGAATAGTGAGTGCAGCTCTGGAGTATAATACAGGATGTAACTCAGGATCAGTACAGGATAAGTGATGTAATGTATGTACACAGTGACTCCACCAGCAGAATAGTGAGTGCAGCTCTGGAGTATAATACAGGATGTAACTCAGGATCAGTACAGGATAAGTAATGTAATGTATGTACACAGTGACTCCACCAGCAGAATAGTGAGTGCAGCTCTGGAGTATAATACAGGATGTAACTCAGGATCAGTACAGGATAAGTGATGTAATGTATGTACACAGTGACTCCACCAGCAGAATAGTGAGTGCAGCTCTGGAGTATAATACAGGATGTAACTCAGGATCAGTACAGGATAAGTAATGTAATGTATGTACACAGTGACTCCACCAGCAGAATAGTGAGTGCAGCTCTGGAGTATAATACAGGATATAACTCAGGATCAGTACAGGATAAGTAATGTAATGTATGTACACAGTGACTCCACCAGCAGAATAGTGAGTGCAGCTCTGGAGTATAATACAGGAGTATATAATGTATGTACACTGTTGCGCTGTTTATGGAGATTAGTTCTATATAATTATAAAATGTTGATCAGAGGTGACAGACAACTTCTATTTACTTTTGTTTGGCTTTGTGTTATTTCTCTGCTGCGGCGCCTCTTTGTTCTTGCCTCCATGTATAAATATACTCCGGGTAGGATTGCTCTCTGATGTCCGTGTCTATATCTGCCCCCCGCTGTGTCTTCTATGGGATCTGTTTATTTTGCAGGTATCGGAGCTCATGTCCCGGTTATTTCCATATAGTCGGCTATTAGATGTCGGGCCGCAGGTTTCTTTTACGTGCGATGTTGGAGCGTTTGTTTAGCCGGAGCGGTGACGTTGGGGGAGTTTGGCGTCCGGCGTCGGTTGTTCTCTGCTGTCTTGTGGTTTGATCTCCTTCCAGGAGGAAAGTTTTTAATCTGATGGGTTCAGTTATCACGCGGTGTTATAATGACCCCGGGGTATCTGATGATATGGTCTACATCTCCCACAAGTATATATTATATTACAGTGATACGGAGGATGCAGATGTCTGATTCTAGGAGCTTGCACTCTATGCAGTGATCATCTCCTCGCAGAGTGCAAGCTCCTGGGCTCAGCCACTGATCAGAGGGTCTATGGGCTGTAAGCGATGGTCTTCTTGTTTATTAGGATGGGGCTGAAGACGGTCAGAGCTGCGTGTATTGTCTGTGGTCGCCCTGAGGCGTCGGTAGATGGATAATAACAGCGTAGGGTTAATATATATGGAGGTAATTACCAGGTGGACATAATAATAGAGCGTCACCTTCACCTCCAGTTCTGTATATAACGCGGCGCTCCGGTTATTCGAGCACACAACAATGTAAGTGCAACACCTGACATTATAGAGGGGGGGGTCACATCTATAGGTGAGATCCGGGCAAGTGGCCGTTTTGCAGGGCTTGATAATAAAGGAGCTGAAGGCACACGGCAAATTCCTGCCCATAAGGGCTCGTCCACACGTAGCGGAATTGCGGACAGAAAACACAGCAGCAGCAAAGCGCGTGAGATGTAACCGATCCCGTCCACGCTGCGGGAAACTTCCCACCAGAAATTGACCTGCGCTGCGTATTTTTCGTACCGCTGCATGTCGAGTCCTGCTGCGGAAAATGACTGAATTGCTGCGTTTTTCAGAGGACGTCGCCGTCCCCCAGCATGCGGGAAAGGTGCGGTTTTTCCGCAGCAGAGTTTTTGCTGCAGCAGTTCGGCTACGTGTGGACGAGCCCTGAGCGCCCGGTGGATCGTCCCTTAATAACAGGCGTTTTATAGGCTGGGGCCGGATCTAGACCCTAGTTTTGCGGTGAGTGATGTCATCGCTGTCCAGAGGAAAACCTTCCACTGCGGCTCTTCATTCATCTCGTTATAAAAAATGGCTGTGATTCTCCGTCCATAGGAAAACGTGGAGGAGCTGGAAAATCCTCCTGACGAGCGCGTCGCTCTGAAATCCCGGCGTGTAGCCGTAAAGTAAATCGCTGCAAATCTCTTGGCGGGAGCGGTTGTGAAGAGCTCTTCAAGCTCCTCCATGTTTTCCTATGGACGGAGAATTATCACAGCGATCTATTTATCTTGCAGTGAGATAATCGCCCCGAGTATAATGTATTCCTATGGACCGCGATTTTATCGATCACTGCTACAAAAAAGTCTCTTACCCCAGCCGTGCGCGGGTCTCTAACCGGGTGGAGCGTCCATAAGAAGACTCGGTCAGCCGATTGACCTGTAGGGTATATTCACACAGCGCAGTTTTTGAAGCGCAGTGGATCGTAAAGGGAGAGGAAGTGGATAGGAAAAATTCTGTCTAGTTTTTTTTTTTTTTTTCCCATCCACTTCTGGTTGTGGCTTCAAAAAACTGCGCTGTGTGAATATACCCTGAGGCCCCGTGCACACGACCGTTCGATCTGATTTGCAGATATACATCCGTAGCTGTGCACAATTGCACTTCTATGGGGAGTCCGTGTTGCAATTGCGGTCCAGAATAGGACATGGATCGTGGCACGCGACGGTAAAACCACGGACCATACCACGGTCCGCAGTTTTTCGTGCCCTTTCGGTTCTATTGGTTGTTGACCCTTTTCTGTAGCGCTACGGATGGGTGTCTGTGCCGGGATTTATGGAGCATGTCCTATTTTTCTGATTTTACGGGCCCTGCCTGCAATCGTGGGCTGTGATTACGGGCACGTTCGTGTGTAAGGGGCCAAAACATATGGAAAGGTCTGTGGCCTGTAGCAATGCGTGGGTCCGCAGATTATCCGTAATTATGGATAAAAGCTACGGTCGTGTGCAGGGGCCTAAGAGGATTCGAGGCGGGAAAGTCGGGGGCGGGGGAGGGTTTAGAGATGAAGGTGGTCGAGTAAATGCGGAGCAGAGAGGACGGAGCTGTAGATTCTCCTGGAAAGAGACGTGGAGGAGACTGTGTCCAGAAGGGTCAACGTAGGAGGAAAGACGGATCGGGGCCGGCTACAAGAACCAAAGGGGGAGATGCTGTTTAATGAAGTAGAGACCTCTCTATCGCCGCCCTGGTGGCCACTAGTTGCAGTTGCACCCTCTAGGTTAAACTCCAGTCTTCCACATTTTTAAGGGGCCGGTACCGTATATTATGAGTGGACCCATTATGTTCTCGGTATACATTCCCACCATCCGCTGCGCTCGACCACCTGTGTCCGCGTCCTTGGTTATCAGACGTTTATTTTCTCCGCTTGACTGGCCCTTGTGTACGTCGCTCTGCGTCATCCGATCCGGCTCGTTGCCTGTCAATGTGAGCAAAGGAAAGACTCTGTTCTGCCAACATCTGCTCTGATTCAAGACTCTCATGTCCCATCGTAGCAACCGAAATACCGAGGGTTGTGGAGATCTGTTTGTCAGTCACCCCCCAGTCAGGCCTGCGCCCTGCTCCTCGCGCCCTGCTCCTCGCGCCCTGCTCCTCGCGCCCCGCTCCTCGCGCCCCGCTCCTCGCGCCCCGCTCCTCGCGCCGTCGTTGTCCTCCTCCTCGCGTCCTGCTCCTCGCGTCGTCGTTGTCCTCCTCCTCGCGTCGTCGTTGTCCTCCTCCTCGCGTCGTCGTTGTCCTCCTCCTCGCGCCGTCGTTGTCCTCCTCCTCGCCTCCTGCTCCTCGCGTCGTCCTGCTCGTCGTCGTCGTCCTCCTCCTCCTCGCGGCGTTGTCGCCCTCCTCCTCGCGTCGTCGTTGTCCTCCTCCTCGCGTCGTCGTTGTCCTCCTCGCGTCGTCGTTGTCCTCCTCCTCGCGCCGTCGTTGTCCTCCTCCTCGCCTCCTGCTCCTCGCGTCGTCCTGCTCGTCGTCGTCGTCCTCCTCCTCCTCGCGCCCCGCTCCTCGCGCCCCGCTCCTCGCTGCTGTAGCACATTGGGTCGCACATTGCAGGTTTTGGAAAATGACATTGTGAATATATATATCGTACAGCGTGCTGTGGCGTTCTAAAATTCCTCTGGTTATAATGTGATATCTAAACGCAGTGCTACAAATGGAGCTTATCAGCCGATAGTAAAGCTGGGGGGCAGCAGGGAATGTGTGTCAGACCCCAGCGGATAGCAGGTATTTTACGATAGTTCAGGCTACGTTAAATGGCGACCTCAGACTAAATAATAACGTGGACACCGCTCTCTCCAACACCGAAAAATGCAGTAGCCAAATGACTATTTTTGGTGGCCAAGTTCTCCATCGTGCTGGGAGATCCGTTCCCCGTTCCATTCTTTGCCACTAAAACTACAGTGAAGATCGATCCTTGCACAGGCAGTGCCGGGGCGAGAGGGTGGATGTAACCAAGCAGGTGTAATGCCATTCAGCGTCTCCAGAAAGCTGGATGGAAATCTGCAATGGCTGCCGGTAATGGTTCTCACTCTGCACCTGTTATCGGAGAGATCTATAGTTCATCCTGATCTTCCTGGTTCACGAGTAGAATGTGTAGGGCCGTAGTAACCTAGGTGGGGCAGTTACCCCTGAGGGCGCTGTAATGGTTGCTATAATATCGGCTGTCACTCCGCATCCTTTACTGTCTATTCATCCTGAGCTTCCTGGTTCATGAATAGAACGCCCCGGGCCGTGAGACTGAGCACAATGGAGATGTACAAATCATTCAGGGTCCTTGTAATGGTGGTCTTGACGGGTAGTCCCCCAGCCCCTGTGCAGCTGCGTGTTTGTTGTGGAGGAGGCTGCGTTACATTGTGCTCTTCCGGAGGTGTCAGGGCCGATAATTACAGGGAGCAGCGACCGCAGCAGTGACCTTCTCCTGGAGGCGTTATGACACCTGCGGGGACTCTGCACCTCCTCCTGGAGGCGTCCTGACACCTGCGGGGACTCTGCACCTCCTCCTGGAGGTGTCCTGACACCTGCGGGGACTCTGCACCTCCTCCTGGAGGTGTCCTGACACCTGCGGGGACTCTGCACCTCCTCCTGGAGGCGTCCGGACACCTGCGGGGACTCTGCACCTCCTCCTGGAGGCGTCCGGACACCTGCGGGGACTCTGCACCTCCTCCTGGAGGCGTCCGGACACCTGCGGGGACTCTGCACCTCCTCCTGGAGGCGTCCTGACACCTGCGGGGACTCTGCACCTCCTCCTGGAGGCGTCCTGACACCTGCGGGGACTCTGCACCTCCTCCTGGAGGCGTCCGGACACCTGCGGGGACTCTGCACCTCCTCCTGGAGGTGTCCTGACACCTGCGGGGACTCTGCACCTCCTCCTGGAGGTGTCCTGACACCTGCGGGGACTCTGCACCTCCTCCTGGAGGCGTCCGGACACCTGCGGGGACTCTGCACCTCCTCCTGGAGGCGTCCGGACACCTGCGGGGACTCTGCACCTCCTCCTGGAGGCGTCCGGACACCTGCGGGGACTCTGCACCTCCTCCTGGAGGCGTCCGGACACCTGCGGGGACTCTGCACCTCCTCCTGGAGGCGTCCGGACACCTGCGGGGACTCTGCACCTCCTCCTGGAGGCGTCCGGACACCTGCGGGGACTCTGCACCTCCTCCTGGAGGTGTCCTGACACCTGCGGGGACTCTGCACCTCCTCCTGGAGGCGTCCTGACACCTGCGGGGACTCTGCACCTCCTCCTGGAGGCGTCCTGACACCTGCGGGGACTCTGCACCTTCCCTCCTGACTCTCGCTGGTTTTAGATTCGCTTTGGTCTCTCTCTGAGGCTCCGGTGTCTCCGCCGTCGTGTATTCTGGCGCACGTGGGGGTCATCGGCTCCGTCAAACCTCAATGTGCAGCACAGGTCGTCCCATCCGCAGCGGCGCTTTTTCTTGTATAAGAGAATGTCTTCGTTTTCGAACGTATTAATATCGCTGCTGATGGCGAGTTCTCAGACCGGCCGGGGCTTCTTCACGCCACTCGCACTAATGTCTTCGATAGATATGAGTGTGTATGAATGCAGTAACACAGTAACAAACCCTCTGCTGTAAATGCTGTGGTCAGCCATCGTGTAGTACAAACACTGCGGTCATACTGTGGACATAATGGCGGACAACAGAGGGTTCATTATATACACTGATCAGCCATAAAATTACAACCGGCCTGATCTCGTGGAGTCGCCCCCGCACAGCTCTGACCCGTCATGGACTCCACAAGACGTCTGCAGGTTCCTGTGATCTCCGGTACAAGACGTCGGCGGCAGCAGATCCTGTGAGGTGTGGCCTCCGGGGATCGGACGTTTCTCCAGCACCTCCCACAGATGATCGATCCGATCATCCAGGAATGATGATGAACATGACGAAGACTTCAAGAGGCCTTCAAATTCCCCAGATCTCAAAGTCTGCAGCGTGGCGGGGGGGGGGGGGGGGGGGGCCGTTATCCTGCAGCGGGGTGGGGCGTTATCCTGCAGCGCGGTGGGGGTGGGGCGTTATCCTGCAGCGCGGCGGGGGTGGGGCGTTATCCTGCAGCGCGGCGGGGGTGGGGCGTTATCCTGCAGCGCGGCGGGGGGGGGGGGGGCCGTTATCCTGCAGCGGGGTGGGGCGTTATCCTGCAGCGCGGTGGGGGTGGGGCGTTATCTTGCAGCGCGGCGGGGGTGGGGCGTTATCCTGCAGCGCGGCGGGGGTGGGGCGTTATCCTGCAGCGTGGCGGGGGGGGGGGGGGCCGTTATCCTGCAGCGGGGTGGGGCGTTATCCTGCAGCGCGGTGGGGGTGGGGCGTTATCTTGCAGCGCGGCGGGGGGGGGGCGTTATCCTGCAGCGCGGCGGGGGTGGGGCGTTATCCTGCAGCGCGGCGGGGGGGGGGGGCGTTATTCTGCTGACTGAGGGCACTGCCATTAGTGAATACTGCTGCCATGAAGGGGGGGGGGGTCTGCAGCAATGTTTAGCGACTCCGGCACCCGGCCGCCCACTTGATGTAACACGTGATCCATCAGACACGGCGTCGTCTTCCATTGCTCCAGGTCTGGTGATCACGTGACCATTGTAGGGTCGGGGGGTCGGCGGTGGGCGCTCTGACCGGTCTGCAGCTACACTGCCCCATATACAGCGAGCTGCGATGTTCTGCGGGTTCTTTCTATCATAATCAGCAGTAACTTTATCAGTAATTTGTTGTACAGCAGATCTTCTATGTGATCGGACCAGGCGGCCTCCCCTCCCCCGCACATCCATGAGCCTTGTGTGTCCATGACCCGGTCACCGGTCGTCCTTCCTTGGAGCACTTTTGAACGGTGATGTGAACAGGCCCTAAATTGTACACGAGATGTCGCCAAGGGGTTAAGATTGGGGTATTTGTCTCCAGTCAAAGTGGTGGAGAGATTTGTGCCAGATTGAGGCATCATTTACACGACCGTGATAGACGTCCGTGCGACGCGCGTGCTTTTCACGCGGGTCGTACGCACCTATACAAGTCTATGGGCCGTGCAGACAGCCCGTGAGTTTTGCGCAGCGTGAGTCCGCTGCGTAAAACTCACGACATGTTCTATATTTCTGCCTGGTTCGCGCACCAGCTGTCAAACGCTGAATGTAAACAGAAATGCTACAAATAATGATGGCGGCTGCGAGAAAATCTCGCATCCGCGCATCATACGGGGCTGCCACACGCAGCTGTTACGCTCGTGGACATCAGGCCTTATAAAGGTTCAGACCTCTGGATCTGCTGGATCTGGAATGGTTTGAATCTCTTTTAGTCTAAAATGAAACGTTTATCCGGAGAACTTTCCTCGCCAGGTTTCTTTTTTTGGTGTGAGAAGAGAAGTGCAGTAAGTGGTTAGCGCAATGTCACAACTGTACGGAGCGGGGTCAGACGCTGCGCCATCACCAGCGGGTGTCAGCTGTATATTACGGCAGCGACCAGGGCTAGCGCTGATCCCTGCCCATTAACCCCTTAGATGCTGCCGTGGTCAATAGTGACTGCGGCATCTAGGTGGTTTGTAGTTGATTTGATTGGCACTAGATGGTTACTATGGAAACCGGAGGCCTAACAATGGCCTCCTGGTCTGCCAAGTACGGAAGCCTAACAGGCCTTGCCGGAGGCCTCACCTAATAGGCTTACTGACCGTTCTAACACATTTCACTACGTAGACTTCTCACAGCTGAGGATTTGTCACCATTGTATCAGTCTAGACAATCCTCTGTGAGCTAAACATTGGCAGCACAAATCCGTCCCTGTGTTTCCCCGTGGCTTTCTCGCGGAGTGTTGTGTAGCATATTTTTTCCGCGTGTGGACCCGTCCGGGGTGAGCGGCAGCGAATGTCGCAGCAGATCTGAAGGAATCCGTCATGAACGTTTACAACGGAAAACTCTGGTTTTCTGCGCTTCACGTCCACATGCGCCTGCAGACGACCTGCTTGTTGACTGTTTCTGTTTTCTCCTGCAGAGTAAAGCCCCACACACGTCCTTCACCATTATACGACCATAAAAAAGTGTCCGCGTGGTTTCTGTGTTCATCCCGCATCCGGTCTGTTTCTCCGTATTTTGCGTCCAGTTGCATCTGTGTCTTCCGTATTACACGGACCGCAAAAAAACATGGGGAATAGTGGCCCGCCCTGACGTTGCCTGGCAACCGATCTGCAAAAAACTGACCGCACACGGATGCCTTACGTGTGGGTCCGTTTTTTTGACTGACCCATAGGCTACAATGGGCGAGGCCAATCCACAAAAAAAGGACCGGAATAGAACCGGTTCTATAATTTGTGTAACGGACGCAGATCTGCAAAAAAACTGATGTGTGACCCATCGATATAAATGGGTCCGTGTGTTTTAGGTTTTGTTTATTTTTACTGAAGAATATCCGTGAAGTGGATGAGCCCTGAGGACAGATGGCGGTGGGATTTACACGCGTGACTGTAGGGCCGCTGTTATTAGAGGTCGTGTCCCTTTAAGACGTCCCGGTCTTACACGCAGCAGTTCTGTGGCCCTGGAAGCTCCAGATTCCGGCCGCCGCCTCTGCAAATATTGAACGGGACGGGACGCACCTTGTGTTTTGTCTGATTCTCCCACTGACGTCAGCAGCTGAAATACCTGTGTAATAGAGTAACCGTCTAATGTGGCGGTGATGGCAACGCAAATACCGAGCGCAACAAGGTCGTCTGTACCGGTCAAGTCTGCGGCTCTGTCCCTCCCCTGTGCATTAGGCGCTGTTCACACGCTTAACCGAAAACGGCTGTAACCACGGAGCCGTCTTCAAGGGAGAACCGCTCCTGTTTTTAAGCAAGTAGCGTTTTTCGCTGCGTTTTTTACGGACGTTTTTGGAGCTGTTTTTCTATTGTCAATGAAAAACTGCTCAAGAACGAAACGCCATTTTTTCCATTGAAATCAATGGGCAGATGTTTGGCGTTCAGCCCCCGTATTTTCAGCCGTTTTTCGGGGCGTTTAGCCATGTGAACATGCCCTTACACTGCCGCTCTGTGCCATTGGATACAGAGTGACCCCAGCATAGGTGCAATGTCAATTAGAGACTAAAGTGATCTGAAATCCACCCCCTGTCTCAGAGGCTCAGCTGCTGCTCAGTCTCCCCACAACTATATCCGTGACTCCAGGACAGCTGCATTTTGTATTGGAATCCTGTCTCCTCAAAAGCTCATGCCCTCTCCTTCCCCCATGCTGTACACTACAGCTCTGCTTCTTCTTGTGTACAAGTCAGTGCATACAAAGCTGTTTTCCAGGAGAAAAAGATTAAAAACTGCAAGCAACTAAACCGCATTATCGGGTAACTGAAGGGAGGAGCCTCCATACAAGAGGAGGAGCCTCCTCACAGGAGGCGGAGCCTGGAACTATTGTCTATGGAAGCTGCTGACATTAGAGGTTTTGTTGCAGACCGTTTGGGGTTGCAGCCGCCTTGTCACGTGCATTGCTATAGATGTGACGCCGCTTATCGCTGCATGTCATAGTCGCTATCTAACGCTGCGCCGGTTATATTAATAATTAATATTTTTCGTTTTAGGAGTTTTTTTTTTTTTGTTTTTTTTTTGTATGTACCACAGTGCAGGGAACGTTATACAAGACCCCCCCCCCCCCTTGGGTTCTGCCACGGCGCCAGCGTCACGCCTCCTGCTCGGGTTCTGCAGCGGCCGCGGTGACTTGTGTGCGTCCTGTAATGCACTAATACCGGGATCTTCAGACACGAGCCGCCTGCTCTGTGGTCTTGTATTTGGGATTATGGAGACAATGCGCGGCGGTGCGGATGGTGTTTACCTGCTCGTGTTTGTGTAGCTGAGTCGGGTGTTGTTCATGTCGCCTCCTCGTGTCCTGCAGTAAAAGACGGCGGCGGCCACAGCAGAAAATGGAGAACACGATTTATTGACCCATAACCAAGTCACGAGCGTCATATAATCCAAGGGCTGGTGGTACCAGATGACCAAGGGGAGAGCTAGTGCTCTCTGTTATCAGCACTTCTGCTCGGCGGGCCTTCATGCTGCGTCCTCGTAGTGGAAGTTACTACTTTTATTATTCGCCATTTTACGACACTTTTCTTGCGTGTTATATCCTGGAGAAGGGCTGTGATACATTTTGTGGACACCTTTTTTTTGTCTAATTTGATTGTCGCGCTCGCTCCACAAGGGTATGTTCACACGCTTAGCAAAAAAAAGTCTGACATTCAGCCGTTTTTTTAGCAACTCGCGTATTTCGGCTCCAGAAGTGACATGTACTTTTTCTCAGGCGTATTTTAACGCGGCCACGTTTCAAAACTGCCGCGTAAAAAAAACGGCCAGTCTGAACAGAACGCCGGTTTTCCCATTGAAATCAATGCCAGATGTTTGGAGGCGGCCCAAAAATAAGCCGTGTGAACATACCATAACACGTAAAACGCCCGTCCGGTCCCCGGTTTTATCTTCCAGTAAAATCCAAACTCTGCGACATGTTTAATCTATTAAATGTTCAAATTACTGAAGTATAAACAACAAAAGAAGCGGCGCCGACTATTTGCCGTCAGACACTGAATCTTGTGCTAATATTTAATAACCTTTATCGGAATGTGATCTAATTAACTCCCATTGTAACTTTTATTAAACGATCGGTGTGAATAGAACATCGGAGAGTGGAGCTGGACCGCCACCTGGTGGGGAAGAGCGGGATGGCACAGATTTACTGCACCAGTTCAGACGCAACTGCTGCGATTCTCATTTATTACGATATCCGCAGCAGAAAATCCTCTGTGTAAATGGAGTTTGTAAAACCCAATTCACTAACCTTGAACTTTAAATACACACCAAAAATCTGCTGTAAATCCGCCGTCTGAAAGTGGCCTTATTGTCGTCTTCTGCAGCCCTGTACAATGACGGGACGCAGCAAAAACAAATGAACATCAGCCAACAATGAAACAAAAGCAGCGCGCACCCTGCCCAGAAGAGCTGACAATCTACAGGTTGCTTCAGTATCTTGCCGAAAAGCGTTACCTTATAACTGAACCATAACAATTCCTTGAACTGCACTGATCACCACAGCCAATCAAATTATTCTTGTGTGTGTATATTTATAATATTTTTTTTTTTCTTATAATCAGTAATTTTTCTACATTCTTTGCTTTTACTAATCCTGAGTTACATCCTGTATTATACTCCAGAGCTACACTCACTATTCTGCTGGTGAAGTCATTGTGTACATACATTACATTACTTATCCTGTACTGATCCTGAGTTACATCCTGTATTATACTCCAGAGCTGCACTCACTATTCTGCTGGTGGAGTGACTGTGTACATACATTACATTACTTATCCTGTACTGATCCTGAGTTACATCCTGTATTATACTCCAGAGCTGCACTCACTATTCTGCTGGTGTAGTCACTGTGTACATACATTACATTACTTATCCTGTACTGATCCTGAGTTACATCCTGTATTATACTCCAGAGCTGCACTCACTATTCTGCTGGTGGAGTCACTGTGTACATACATTACTTATACTGTACTGATCCTGAGTTACATCCTGTATTATACTCCAGAGCTGCACTCACTATTCTGCTGGTGGAGTCACTGTGTACATACATTACATTACTTATCCTGTACTGATCCTGAGTTACATCCTGTATTATACTCCAGAGCTGCACTCACTATTCTGCTGGTGGAGTCACAGTGTACATACATTACATTACTTATCCTGTACTGATCCTGAGTTATATCCTGTATTATACTCCAGAGCTGCACTCACTATTCTGCTGGTGGAGTCACTGTGTACATACATTACATTACTTATCCTGTACTGATCCTGAGTTACATCCAGTATTATACTCCAGAGCTGCACTCACTATCCTGCTGGTGGAGTCACTGTGTACATACATACATTACTTATCCTGTACTGATCCTGAGTTATATCCTGTATTATACTCCAGAGCTGCACTCACTATTCTGCTGGTGGAGTCACTGTGTACATACATACATTACTTATCCTGTACTGATCCTGAGTTACATCCTGTATTATACTCCAGAGCTGCACTCACTATTCTGCTGGTGGAGTCACTGTGTACATACTTTACATTACTTATCCTGTACTGATCCTGAGTTACATCCTGTATTATACTCCAGAGCTGCACTCACTATTCTGCTGGTGGAGTCACTGTGTACATATATTACATTACTTATCCTGTACTGATCCTGAGTTACATCCTGTATTATACTCCAGAGCTGCACTCACTATTCTGCTGGTGGAGTCACTGTGTACATACATTACATTACTTATCCTGTACTGATCCTGAGTTACATCCTGTATTATACTCCACAGCTGCACTCACTATTCTGCTGGTGGAGTAACTGTGTACATACATTACATATCCTGTACTGATCCTGAGTTACATCCTGTATTCTACTCCAGAGCTGTACTCCCTAGTCTGCTGGTGGAGTCACTGTGTACATACATTACATTACTTATCCTGTACTGATCCTGAGTTACATCCTGTATTATACTCCAGAGCTGTACTCGTTATTCTGCTTGTGGAGTGACTGTGTACATACATTACATTACTTCTCTTGTACTGATCCTGAGTTACATCTAGCATTATACTCCACAGCTGCACTCACTATTCTGCTGGTGGAGTCACTGTGCACATACATTACATTACTTATCCTGAGTTACATCCTATATTATACTCCAGAGCTGCACTCACTATTCTGCTGGTGGAGTCACTGTGTACATACCTTACATTACTTATCCTGTACTGATCCTGAGTTATATCCTGTATTATACTCCAGAGCTGCACTCACTATTCTGCTGGTGGAGTCACTGTGTACATACATTACTTATCCTGTACTGATCCTGAGTTACATCCTGTATTATACTCCAGAGCTGCACTCACTATTCTGCTGGTGGTCCCTGTGTACATACATTACATTACTTATCCTGTACTGATCCTGAGTTATATCCTGTATTATACTCCAGAGCTGCACTCACTGTTCTGCTGGTGGAGTCACTGTGTACATACATTACATTACTTATCCTGTACTGATCCGGAGTTATATCCTGTATTATACGCCAGAGCTGCACTCACTATTCTGCTGGTGGAGTTACTGTGTACATACATTACTGATCCTGAGTTACATATCAATGATGGAGACTAGACATGGACCGCACATCCACTATATACTATGATCAATTGCGGCTAGGCAAAATGATTAAAAATGGACGAGAGGTTCTTTGTAACATTTTGATCAAATTGTATGCAAGCCCACTTGCCACTTCACGGCGACCTCTTAAAAGTGGGTCCCTACTCTATTGGTTGCAGCACCGCGCCTGCAGAGGGAGCACCCCAGAGGCCCAAAAGCACCCATTCCATCAGGCCAAGCCTCCTTGGCTCTGGGCCACGTCCCCCCCCCCCCCCACAAGTGCAGGAGCGGTGCTTCAACCGATAGAGTAGGGACCCACTTTTAAGAGGTCGCCGTGAAGTGGCAAGTGGGCTTGCATACAATTTGATCAAAATGTTACAAAGAACCTCTCGTCCATTTTTAATCATTTTGCCTAGCCGCAATTGATCATAGTATATAGTGGATGTTGCTCTTCTATCCGGGACTGATGGAGCCAAACTTTGTAGGGACTTGTAAAGTGTCATTTATGGAGACCTGTCCGCTGCTGCGTCTATTCAATTACAGGTCTTCTCCCTCCTGCGGCGGCCGCGGTTATTGCAGACGTCACGGCAGCCAGATGGCGTTTATATTACTTTTTATGAACAATCTTGCAGTTTCTTAATGTCTGTTCTATAAAGTACAAAGAAAAGTCTTCTAGAAGCCGAGGACAGTCGGTGTATCGTGACCAGAACTTCAGGGACTTGGCAAATATATCTCCACTTCTGATCAGTGGATTTACAGAGTGACTGAACTGTTTATGCAGATGATGTATGGGGGAAATCTATATAATGCTGCATGATACGGTCACCCTACTAATCTCTGCCAGGACAGATACAGGCAGAACATTAGAGTATAGGTGCAGCGCAGGAGAAGACCGGGAGATGGGAGTGAGAGGTTGTGATAGGACACGGTAGGATATAGGTGCAGCGCAGGAGAAGACTGGGAGATGGGAGGGAGGGGTTGTGATAGGACACGGTAGGATATAGGTGCAGCGCAAGAGAAGACCTGGAGATGGGAGGGAGAGGTTGTGATAGGACACGGTAGGGTATAGGTGCAGCGCAAGAGAAGACCGGGAGATGGGAGGGAGAGGTTGTGATAGGACACGGTAGGGTATAGGTGCAGCGCAAGAGAAGACCGGGAGATGGGAGGGAGAGGTTGTGATAGGACACGGTAGGATATAGGTGCAGCGCAAGAGAAGACCTGGAGATGGGAGGGAGAGGTTGTGATAGGACACGGTAGGGTATAGGTGCAGCGCAAGAGAAGACCTGGAGATGGGAGTGAGAGGTTGTGATAGGACACGGTGGGGTATAGGTGCAGCGCAGGGGAAGACCGGGTGATGGGAGGGAGAGGTTGTGATAGGACACGGTAGGTTATAGGTGCAGCGCAGGAGAAGACCGGGTGATGGGAGGGAGAGGTTGTGATAGGACACGGTAGAACATTCTGCAGAAATCCACTTGATTTACATTCAGTCTGGAGAGTGGGGGATGGGAGGTTTGTACGGTCTCCAGTCTTCTTGGCAAGTTTAGGGTGGGCAGCCCCCCGGGGTGGCTGTGATGCTTCTGGGTCACGGTTACATGAGATCTTCCATAGTTCTGTCCTTGACCGGTTACTGATTAAGCGTGCGTTTATCGTGTATCCGGGGAATGGGTTTTTTCTTTTGCGGAATGTCCGTTAATGTTGTACTAGAGGTAATGGGCCGAGATGAATTACAGACGGTAAAAGGGATTCAGACAGCGCAGTGGGCGGAGTCTGGTTTAGCCGGGCGATCACCTGTAGTAGGAATACAAAAGATTTCTCTCCACTCCTAATTTAGTATTGAATTTGTAGGACGTGAGACGCACTCCTAGGCGTAATATAGTGCAGGGTATCTCACCATCGTGGCCCCCTCCTCTTACCTGGTGGTGATGTGGCCCCCTCCTCTTACCTGGTGGTGATGTGGCCCCCTCCTCTTACCTGGTGGTGATGTGGCTCCTCTTACCTGGTGGTGATGTGGCCCCTCCTCTTACCTGGAGGTGATGTGGGTGACTTTGTAGTGGCAGTGGCTGTAGTCATTTATGTTGTTTTTTTTGCCCCCTCCTCCATGGTTCTTACACACAGACTTCATCCTATGCTCATTTTATCTTGTGCTGCAGATGTTGAGCTCAGAAGTAGCAGATGCTGGAAGGAAAATGGCGTCACAGTGGCCTCGGAGCAGCAGCGCGGAGAATAAAGTGCCGCATACAAGAATGGATGATGAAGCCGCAATCCAGGTATTCAGTATCTCTGCCTCCTCTTCAGTCTCGGCCTCCTCTTTCTTCTTCTTCAGTCTCGGCCTCCTCTTTCTTCTTCTTCTTCAGTCTCGGCCTCCTCTTTCTTCTTCTTCAGTCTCGGCCTCCTCTTTCTTCTTCTTCTGTCTCGGCCTCCTCTTCTTCTTCTGTCTCGGCCTCCTCCTTCTTCTTCAGTCTCGGCCTCCTCTTTCTTCTTCTTCTTCAGTCTCGGCCTCCTCCTTCTTCTTCTTCAGTCTCGGCCTCCTCCTTCTTCTTCTTCAGTCTCGGCCTCCTCCTTCTTCTTCTTCAGTCTCGGCCTCCTCCTTCTTCTTCTTCAGTCTCGGCCTCCTCTTCTTCTTCTTCAGTCTCGGCCTCCTCTTTCTTCTTCTTCTTCAGTCTCGGCCTCCTCTTTTTTCTTCTTCAGTCTCGGCCTCCTCTTTCTTCTCTCGGCGACCTCCTCCTCCTCTTCCTTCCTTCCTTCTTCTCTCGGCGGCCTCCTCCTCCTCTTCCTTCCTTCCTTCCTTCTTCTCTCGGCGGCCTCCTCCTCCTCTTCCTTCCTTCTTCTCTCGGCGGCCTCCTCCTCCTCCTCCTCTTCCTCTTCCTCTTCCTCTTCCTTCCTTCTTCTCTCGGCGGCCTCCTCCTCCTCTTCCTTCCTTCCTTCCTTCCTTCCTTCCTTCCTTCCTTCTTCTCTCGGCGACCTCCTCCTCCTCTTCCTTCCTTCTTCTCTCGGCGGCCTCCTCCTCCTCTTCCTTCCTTCCTTCTTCTCTCGGCGGCCTCCTCCTCCTCTTCCTCTCCTTCCTTCCTTCCTTCCTTCCTTCTTCTCTCGGCGGCGGCCTCCTCCTCCTCTTCCTTCTTCTCTCGGCGGCCTCCTCCTCCTCTTCCTTCCTTCCTTCTTCTCTCGGCGGCCTCCTCCTCTTCCTTCCTTCCTTCCTTCCTTCCTTCCTTCCTTCTTCTCTCGGCGGCCTCCTCCTCCTCCTCCTCCTCCTCCTTCCTTCCTTCCTTCCTTCCTTCCTTCCTTCCTTCCTTCCTTCCTTCCTTCCTTCCTTCCTTCCTTCCTTCCTTCCTTCCTTCCTTCCTTCCTTCCTTCCTTCCTTCCTTCCTTCCTTCCTTCCTTCCTTCCTTCCTTCCTTCTTCTCTCGGCGGCCTCCTCCTCCTCTTCCTTCCTTCCTTCCTTCCTTCCTTCTTCTCTCGGCGGCTTCCTCTTCCTTCTTCTCTCGGCGGCCTCCTCTTCCTCTTCCTTCCTTCCTTCCTTCCGTCTTCTCTCGGCGGCCTCCTCTTCCTCTTCCTCCTCTTCCTTCCTTCCTTCTTCTCTCGGCGGCCTCCTTCCTTCCTTCCTTCCTTCCTTCTTCTCTCGGCGGCCTCCTCCTCCTCCTCTTCCTCTTCCTTCCTTCCTTCCTTCCTTCTTCTCTCGGCGGCCTCCTCCTCCTCCTCTTCCTCTTCCTTCCTTCCTTCCTTCCTTCCTTCCTTCCTTCTTCTCTCGGCGGCCTCCTCCTCCTCCTCTTCCTCTTCCTTCCTTCCTTCTTCTCTCGTCTCCTCCTCCCCTTCCTTCCTTCCTTCCTCTCTCGGCGGCCTCCTCCTCCCCTTCCTTCCTTCCTCTCTCGGCGGCCTCCTCCTCCCCTTCCTTCCTTCCTTCCTTCCTTCCTCTCTCGGCGGCCTCCTCCTCCCCTTCCTTCCTTCCTTCCTTCCTTCCTCTCTCGGCGGCCTCCTCCTCCCCTTCCTTCCTTCCTTCCTTCCTTCCTTCCTTCCTCTCTCGGCGGCCTCCTCCTCCCCTTCCTTCCTTCTTTCCTTCCTCTCTCGGCGGCCTCCTCCTCCCCTTCCTTCCTTCCTTCCTTCCTTCCTTCCTTCCTCTCTCGGCGGCCTCCTCCTCCCCTTCCTTCCTTCCTTCCTTCCTTCCTCTCTCGGCGGCCTCCTCCTCCCCTTCCTTCCTTCCTTCCTTCCTCTCTCGGCGGCCTCCTCCTCCCCTTCCTTCCTTCCTTCCTTCCTTCCTCTCTCGGCGGCCTCCTCCTCCCCTTCCTTCCTTCTTTCCTTCCTCTCTCGGCGGCCTCCTCCTCCCCTTCCTTCCTTCCTTCCTTCCTTCCTTCCTTCCTCTCTCGGCGGCCTCCTCCTCCCCTTCCTTCCTTCCTTCCTTCCTTCCTTCCTCTCTCGGCGGCCTCCTCCTCCCCTTCCTTCCTTCCTTCCTTCCTTCCTTCCTTCCTCTCTCGGCGGCCTCCTCCTCCCCTTCCTTCCTTCCTTCCTTCCTTCCTTCCTTCCTTCCTTCCTCTCTCGGCGGCCTCCTCCTCCCCTTCCTTCCTTCCTCTCTCGGCGGCCTCCTCCTCCCCTTCCAGCTCGTTACAGTATGTGTCTCAGAATTCGGCACCTGACCCTGTAACGTTCAGAGCACCTGCGTGTCCATCACATGACCCTGTAACGTTCAGAGCACCTGCGGGTCCGGCACCTGACCCTGTAACGTTCAGAGCACCTGCGGGTCCGGCACCTGGCCCTGTAACGATCCGAGCACCTGCGTGTCCATCACATGACCCTGTAACGTTCAGAGCATCTGCGGGTCCGGCACCTGACCCTGTAACGATCCGAGCACCTGCGTGTCCATCACATGACCCTGTAACGTTCAGAGCACCTGCGGGTCCGGCACCTGACCCTGTAACGTTTAGAGCACCTGCGTGTCCATCACATGACCCTGTAACGTTCAAAGCACCTGCGGGTCCGGCACCTGACCCTGTAACGATCCGAGCACCTGCGTGTCCGGCACCTGACCCTGTAACGTTCAGAGCACCTGCGGGTCCGGCACATGTATCCACTGGAAGTAAACACTGAATGTTCCTACTGAATGACAACAAGCAGAGATCTAGAAAACCGTAAGGAATTGATGCAGAAAGTTTATTGGCAACGCAATCCCATTAATTGCACGTGGCCGGCCGTGGCTGCTGCTCTTCATGTCATTACACACAATGCAGATATATTGTTGCGCTTTTTTAATTTTGTTTTTTGCCTTCTCGACCAATTGTAGGGATGGTAATGAGGCTGAGTGTTCGCGCTTCTCCTCCCAGGTCTTCGCACACAATATGGCGGCAGCCGCCTGATGTTGTGTGCAAAATAACCCAGGAAATTCCCCGGGCAGATACAATGTGTGTTACACAAACGTCACTTGACAACACAACATTGTAATTTTCTGTATTTAACATACCTGAGAACAATGGTGATTGTCTGATGGCCGTCAGGTCCGCTCGTTACCGCTCGCTATCCGCGTGTCAGGTAGTTGTCGCCTCGTTCTGATTAGTTGCAGTAATTACAGGAGATTTCTGCAGCCGGCCGCGTGTCCACGTCCTGTTACCGCAATGAGATCTTCAGCAGGTAAATAAAATCATCGGTTCCCGCGCCGCAGGGATGGAAAACGTCTAATGAGCGACACAAATCTACTGGAGAAATCGCATAAATAACAATCCCTCATCTACTTAATATCCACAATCTTCCCTCTCATCCAGTGACACGTTTTCTGGAGGATTCACATTCGTTGTCTTGTGACTGCAGCGCTGTTTGTGGTATTCTGTATGTGGCGCAGAACGTCCCCAACCGCCACTGACGGGTCATCCCCCCCCCCCTCACCCCCCCACTGCACTTATCCAAAGGAAATAATTTCACATTTGTGTAAAAAAAAAACCCCCCCCCCCCCCCCCATCATATAACAGGATCGTATCCCATCATTTCACGTGTATGAATATTGGTTAAAATACAGCGGCACAGAAAATCAACAGGATTCACCAGAACTGTATAAATAAAGAATGCTAGAGGCTGTAACTGCAGAAAAGACAGTGACTCCACCAGCAGAATAGTGAGTGCAGCTCTGGAGTATAATACAGGATATAACTCAGGATCAGTACAGGATAAGTAATGTTTGTACACAGTGACTCCACCAGCAGAATAGTGAGTGCAGCTCTGGAGTATAATACAGGATATAACTCAGGATCAATACAGGATAAGTAATGTAATGTATGTACACAGTGACTCCACCAGCAGAATAGTGAGTGCAGCTCTGGAGTATAATACAGGATATAACTCAGGATCAGTACAGGATAAGTAATGTAATGTATGTACACAGTGACTCCTCCAGCAGAATAGTGAGTGCAGCTCTGGAGTATAATACAGGATATAACTCAGGATCAGTACGGGATAAGTAATGTATGTACACAGTGACTCCACCAGCAGAATAGTGAGTGCAGCTCTGGATTATAATATAGGATATAACTCAGGATCAGTACAGGATAAGTAACGTAATGTATGTACACAGTGACTCCACCAGCAGAATAGTGAGTGCAGCTCTGGAGTATAATACAGGATGTAACTCAGGATCAGTACAGGATAAGTAATGTAATGTATGTACACAGTGACTCCACCAGCAGAATAGTGAGTGCAGCTCTGGAGTATAATACAGGATGTAACTCAGGATCAGTGCAGGATAAGTAATGTAATGTATGTACACAGTGACTCCACCAGCAGAATAGAGAGTGCAGCTCTGGAGTATAATACAAGATATAACTCTGGATCAGTACAGGATAAGTAATGTAATGTATGTACACAGTGACTCCACCAGCAGAATAGCGAGTGCAGCTCTGGAGTATAATACAGGATGTAACTCAGGATATGTAATGTATGTATGTACACAGTGACTCTATTGTAGATTATATCCTTATAAATTTACTGTAATTTTTGTGTTCTAGCAAATTTATACCTTCGGTAAGAAGCTGGGGCAGGGAAGCTTTGGAGTGGTCATTGAAGCCACTCACAGGGAGACCGGCAAGAAGTGGGCGATTAAAAAGGTTCACAGAGAAAAGGTAAAACATTTGTGTTCTTTAAGACAAATTTGGAACCAGAGAAATTCATACGGACTCTACATCTCCCATCATGCACAGCACCCCCCCCCCTCCTCTCTAATGGTGTCAGCAATAACCCCACTTCTGTGTATCCCTGACGTATGCTCCGTTCTGTGACTCTTTCCGTTTTCTTAGGCCGGGAGCTCTGCTGTCAAACTGCTGGAACGGGAAGTGTCCATTTTGAAGAGGGTGAATCACGATCACATCATCCACCTGGAGGAAGTGTTCGAGACTCCCAAGGTGTGTGGCCCTTGTCTCGTCAGTAGAACTGGGTGAATATTTCGGATAAACAGGACGGGAGTGTTCTTATCGGGGGCAGAGTCGCCCTTCATACGTACTGGGGGGAAAATTAGCTTTTAACTCCAGTCACCTCCGGAGCTGCCTTCACAATCCTTCACACTGCTACTTCAAGTTTACGATCTCTGTCCTGACTCAGGGGCCTCGCTGCTTCTGTGACTGACCCCACTCTGCTGCGTGGCACTGCGGGAGATGAAGATTTCCATCCAACTACCGTAACCTTTGGTGTGAACACTACACCCCCCCCCCCCCCCCCCCCGCATGCTTCTTATAGTTAGAAGACAAGCAGGGGGGGCAGCCGGGAGATAAGTAACCCCATAGCTGGAGTATCTGACAGGAAACCGCAGTACTAGAAATGCAGCTCTGGATGTGACTGGAGCATAAGATGACTGTATCCGGAGGTGATCTAGTATTTGATGTTTGCTTTTCAGCGGGTGTATCTGGTCATGGAGCTCTGTGAAGGGGGAGAGCTGCGGGAGATCCTGCATCGGAGGAAGCGCTTGTTGGAGAGTGAAACAAGACACGTCATTCACAGCTTAGCGGTCGCCATCGCCTATCTTCACAAGAAAGGTAAGGAGCGCTGCTGCTGAGGGGTGCAGTTCTGCCAGGTTGGCTGTAGACCTGAGGTTTAGTAGTCAGTCGGCAATATCCTGTCCATGGGGCCTGATTGTCCAGCGACGTCTCCTATTCTGGAAATGATCGGACTGGTTAGATTTTTACCTTTCTGTTTGTTTCCCAGAGATCAGCAGCACCAGATGTGTGTTTTGGCCACTTATCCACGTTCTGCTGGTTGTTATTGGAAACCGTGGATGTTTCTGACAACAACTTTGAATTATTGGAGCCCACCTAATAGTCTCCAGACGGGGGGGGGTTAAAAATGACAGGGAAATAGATTCATGTAATTTAAAAAAAAACACGAAGTGCAGCAAAAATCGTGGCACTAAAGGTTTATATGACGCCCGCTGTGACCCACATCATTGAGGGCCCTGGCTGCATAACGAGGCGGATGGATCATTGGAGAGCCTGGGAGAGGACGGCCCGCTGTGGAAGTGCTAGACATTTACGTTTTGGTTTCTGGGAAGTTGTGAAGCCACCAAAACGTGACTAACAAACAGCGGGACAGACGAGAAGTAAAGGATAATAGAAGTTATTGGGGATCGTTGATTTTAGCAGCTTTTTTAGGTGTCCTGCTTCCGGAGTATGCAGTGAAACCACAATGAAACAATGTATCAAAACTGGTGCAAGGAAAAGTGGAATAGTGGCAACCAATCAAATTCCATCTGTTATTTCTCAGAGGCCAAATGGTTGCGATCAACAACTACACCGTTTTCTTTGTACCAGTTTTGATCTCTCCCCCTTTATATTTATTTCCACAAATAATGAGGGTGCAACAACTTCAACAATGATTGACCTGGTGTACACTGGCGCCCTCTGCTGGTATATATGGAGTGCTGCATAAACTGCGCTATTGTGTGTTTTTTGTTTTTTTTATATATTAAATGTAGATCATTAACGCATATGAATATATATTGATCACCCTTAAAGTGCCACTCTCATGAAACCATGGCCATAGTCTAGTATCCTAAACCTCTGTATTTTCATTTTACAATTGGTTGTTCGTTAAAGCAATTGTACACCTCTTATCATTTTGAAAGTTTATATGTAGAATTAATCTACGTAAACAGTTGAGCCACTTTCTAATTACATTACTTCTATTCTACTGACTTTACATCCTGTGTTATACTCCAGAGCTGCACTCACTATTCTGCAGGTGGAGTCACTGTGTACATACATTACATTACTTATCCTGTACTGATCCGGAGTTATATCCTGTATTATACTCCAGAGCTGCACTCACTATTCTGCTGGTGGAGTCACTGTGTACATACATTACTTATCCTGTACTGATCCTGAGTTATATCCTGTATTATGCTCCAGAGCTGCACTCACTATTCTGCTGGTGGAGTCACTGTGTACATACATTACTTATCCTGTACTGATCCTGAGTTACATCCTGTATTATACTCCAGAGCTGCACTCACTATTCTGCTGGTGGAGTCACTGTGTACATACATTACATTACTTATCCTGTACTGATCCTGAGTTATATCCTGTATTATACTCCAGAGCTGCACTCACTATTCTGCTGGTGGAGTCACTGTGTACATACATTACATTACTTATCCTGTACTGATCCTGAGTTACATCCTGTATTATACTCCAGAGCTGCACTCACTATTCTGCTGGTGGAGTCACTGTGTACATACATTACATTACTTATCCTGTACTGATCCTGAGTTATATCCTGTATTATACTCCAGAGCTGCACTCACTATTCTGCTGGTGGAGTCACTGTGTACATACATTACATTACTTATCCTGTACTGATCCTGAGTTACATCCTGTATTATACTCCAGAGCTGCACTCACTATTCTGCAGGTGGAGTCACTGTGTACATACATTACATTACTTATCCTGTACTGATCCTGAGTTATATCCTGTATTATACTCCAGAGCTGCACTCACTATTCTGCTGGTGGAGTCACTGTGTACATACATTACATTACTTATCCTGTACTGATCCTGAGTTACATCCTGTATTATACTCCAGAGCTGCACTCACTATTCTGCTGGTGGAGTCACTGTGTACATACATTACATTACTTCTCCTGTACTGATCCGGAGTTATATCCTGTATTATACTCCAGAGCTGCACTCACTATTCTGCTGGTGGAGTCACTTTGTACATATATTACTTATCCTGTACTGATCCTGAGTTATATCCTGTATTATACTCCAGAGCTGTACTCACTATTCTGCTGGTGGAGTCACTGTGTACATACATTACATTACTTATCCTGTACTGATCCTGAGTTATATCCTGTATTATACTCCAGAGCTGCACTCACTATTCTGCTGGTGGAGTCACTGTGTACATACATTACTTATCCTGTACTGATCCTGAGTTACATCCTGTATTATACTCCAGAGCTGCACTCACTATTCTGCTGGTGGAGTCACTGTGTACATACATTACATTACTTATCCTGTACTGATCCTGTGTTACATCCTGTATTATGCTCCAGAGCTGCACTCACTATTCTGCTGGTGGAGTCACTGTGTACATACATTACTGATCCTGAGTTATATCCTGTATTATACTCCAGAGCTGCACTCACTATTCTGCTGGTGGAGTCACTGTGTACATACATTACTTATCCTGTACTGATCCTGAGTTATATCCTGTATTATACTCCAGAGCTGCACTCACTATTCTGCTGGTGGAGTCACTGTGTACATACATTACATTACTTATCCTGTACTGATCCTGAGTTACATCCTGTATTATACTCCAGAGCTGCACTCACTATTCTGCTGGCAGTTATTGAAAACAGTCAGCAAGCTTGTGGACAAACTCGCCAAAAAAATTGCTGATCTCCTATAAATGGGGGGGGGGGGGGGGGGGGCGCAGTTAGATTCTATTGCATTAGATGTCTGTACAGTGCTGGGTGTAAAGATGGCACTTCCTAGATTACGACTCACCAGAGCGAGCTCTATGCAGACACTGAACAAGCAGGCTTTAATTTTTAAGAAGCATCTTGTACTTGTACGTTGTGCAGACACGGTTTGCATCCCTGGAAATATCTTATTTGCTCCATTTTACAGACATCGTCCACCGGGATCTGAAATTAGAAAACATTTTAGTACAGAGCGGTGACCGAGCAGAAGGTGAAGTGATGATGCTGAACATCAAGGTACGGCCTGTGTGATCTGTTCTTTATGCCATTTGTTAGGGTTTCCTTTAAAGGTCAGGTTCCAATCACAACCTGAAGGGGGCGACAGCGTAACAAAACCACAGAAATATTTTTTAATGACTTCTGCTAATAGTTTGTTTTAGGCACCTGCTAAGAGCATAACGGAGACCCTATAATTCAGGGGCAAGTTTTCTCTACATTAGATGACTGTACAGAGCCTGGTGTGAAGGCGACACTGTCCTGAACCGAGCAGAATGCAAATCACCAGAGCAAGCTTTGTGCAGGCATTGAACAAGCAGAGAATGCTGGGAGATTTCAGCTGTGAGGTCTGCAGAATAGTGAGCGCAGCTCTGGAGTATAATACAGGATGTAACTCAGGATCCGTACAGGATAAATAATGTAATGTATGTACACAGTGACTCCACCAGCAGAATAGTGAGTGCAGCTCTGGAGTATAATACAGGATGTAATTCAGGATCAGTACAGGATAAGTAATGTATGTACACAGTGACTCCACCAACAGAGCAATGAGTGCAGCTCTGGAGTATAATACAGGATGTAACTCAGGATCAGTACAGGATAAGTAATGTAATGTATGTACACAGTGACTCCACCAGCAGAATAGTGAGTGCAGCTCTGGAGTATAATACAGGATGTAATTCAGGATCAGTAAGGGATAAGTAATGTATGTACACAGTGACTCCACCAGCAGAATAGTGAGTGCAGCTCTGGAGTATAATACAGGATGTAACTCAGGATCAGTACAGGATAAGTAATGTAATGTATGTACACAGTGACTCCACCAGCAGAATAGTGAGTGCAGCTCTGGAGTATAATACAGGACATAACTCTGGATAAGTAATGTAATTGAAGTATCACAAGTTTCCCATGTTGCCATTTTCTGTCTAATGCTCGGCCGTTAGTGATACATTTTGTTGTGGTTCTCTACTCCAGTTAACAGATGGGCTCTGATTGGGTGACACCCCCCCCCCCCCCCCACTACTATTACATCCACAACCTCCTATACAGCTGGGATACAAATTAACTGCTGTGACTCATTTTACTCGTTGATTAGGTGACAGATTTTGGTCTTGCGGTACAGAAAGGTGGAGTTGGCAGTGAGAACATGCTGCAGTCCACGTGTGGGACCCCGGTGTACATGGGTAAGAGCGCAGGGACGGCTGCTTAGAGTTAATCTATTGCATGTAATCAGTCGGGATCGTTTCTTATAGGGCCCCTGTGTAGCTGGAGTTACGTGGTGCGGCCGGCCCGGCTTCCCTCCATGTTCAGTCTTGGTTGATGTTTTGCAGGATCAGCAGCCGCCACATCAAACATTTAAAACGGGATCTTATAAATACCTCGGCATTGTGCCCCGGCTGCTGCCGCAGTCACTTCCAACAATTAAAACGTCACCTATCATCTCGCTATTTCTCCAGTCATCACTTTGGGGGAGGGGAACACGGACTGAACAAGTCTGTACATAATTCATCTCCACATCTGTCGCCCGGGGCTCATCGGGGAATAAATGAGACCCCATCAGCTAATTTGTTGCTCCTCGTGTTTAAGCATTTATAATGATTTCTGTGTTATTCGTGTTTATCCTTTTACCGGCAGCTCCCGAAGTTATCAACGCCCACGACTACAGTCAGCAGTGCGACATCTGGAGCATCGGGGTCATCATGTTTCTGCTGTAAGTAGACGGACGGCTCCTCTCTAGGATGAAGCACTGACCACCTTGTCTCTAGATAGTGGGGTGTCACTTTTGCCTCCATCAAATTTCCGGCACCCCTTCATTACCAAATGCGATGTGACCCCCACCCCCCCCTCCACCATTAATTTCAACCTTCTACCCCTTCCTAAGGAAGGCCGTGCACCCTTCTTTGTAGAGTTCTGTCCGCCTCTTCTCTATAGCATGCCCTGCACCCCTTCCCTGTGGCGTGCCACGTGGACCCTCCCCTTCCCTGTGGCGTGCCACGTGGACCCTCCCCTTCCCTGTGGCGTGCCGCGTGGACCCTCCTCTTCCCTGTGGCGTGCCGCGTGGACCCTCCCCTTCCCTGTGGCGTGCCGCGTGGACCCTCCCCTTCCCTGTGGCGTGCCGCGTGGACCCTCCCCTTCCCTGTGGCGTGCCGCGTGGACCCTCCCCTTCCCTGTGGCGTGCCGCGTGGACCCTCCCCTTCCCTGTGGCGTGCCGCGTGGACCCTCCCCTTCCCTGTGGCGTGCCGCGTGGACCCTCCCCTTCCCTGTGGCGTGCCGCGTGGACCCTCCCCTTCCCTGTGGCGTGCCGCGTGGACCCTCCCCTTCCCTGTGGCGTGCCGCGTGGACCCTCCCCTTCCCTGTGGCGTGCCGCGTGGACCCTCCCCTTCCCTGTGGCGTGCCGCGTGGACCCTCCCCTTCCCTGTGGCGTGCCGCGTGGACCCTCCCCTTCCCTGTGGCGTGCCGCGTGGACCCTCCCCTTCCCTGTGGCGTGCCGCGTGGACCCTCCCCTTCCCTGTGGCGTGCCGCGTGGACCCTCCCCTTCCCTGTGGCGTGCCGCGTGGACCCTCCCCTTCCCTGTGGCGTGCCGCGTGGACCCTCCCCTTCCCTGTGGCGTGCCGCGTGGACCCTCCCCTTCCCTGTGGCGTGCCGCGTGGACCCTCCCCTTCCCTGTGGCGTGCCGCGTGGACCCTCCCCTTCCCTGTGGCGTGCCGCGTGGACCCTCCCCTTCCCTGTGGCGTGCCGCGTGGACCCTCCCCTTGCCTGTGGCGTGCCGCGTGGACCCTCCCCTTGCCTGTGGCGTGCCGCGTGGACCCTCCCCTTGCCTGTGGCGTGCCGCGTGGACCCTCCCCTTGCCTGTGGCGTGCCGCGTGGACCCTCCCCTTGCCTGTGGCGTGCTGCGTGGACCCTCCCCTCGCCTGTGGCGTGCCGCGTGGACCCTCCCCTCCCCTTGCCTGTGGCGTGCCGCGTGGACCCTCCCCTCCCCTTGCCTGTGGCGTGCCGCGTGGACCCTCCCCTCCCCTTGCCTGTGGCGTGCCGCGTGGACCCTCCCTCCCCTTGCCTGTGGCGTGCCGCGTGGACCCTCCCTCCCCTTGCCTGTGGCGTGCCGCGTGGACCCTCCCTCCCCTTGCCTGTGGCGTGCCGCGTGGCCCCTCCCCTTCCCTGTGGCGTGCCGTCCTCCCCCCTTCTGTATAGGGGGACACCGCTTTCTGCTCAGAGGGGGTGCAGGATGGAAGGATTTGCCCCCTCATATAGAATGTAATTTATTCCTTTCTCCATAACATGTGATTCCTCCGTCACCTATTGGAGCCAGGATTATCGCGGAGACGTGAGGCACAGAAGACCCCCTGCCCCCCAGCTTATTGGTACATCCCATACAATATCCATATGTACAGATAACGGGGCGGGGGAGCCGTAGTTTGTCCCATGTCAGCAGCAGTGGATTGTGGGATATATTTGTAGAATGAGACTTCTCCGCGCTCAGAATAATTTGTGCGTCCTGGAGTTTAATTTGGAATCGTCGTCCTGTCGTTTTATTTCCAGAACCGCAGTTTCAATTAAAATCCCCCCTGATAAGTCTCGTAGTCGCGGCGTTGTCATCGGTGATGGATATTTTTTTATTATTATTATTTTTTTAACACCCAGATCATAGCGTAAAAACAAGACATAAATCGTGGCGCAATTCTCTGCTCCCTCAAGTGACTAATTGTGGTTTTCATTATTCTGCCTATAATATCTTTATACGTCTGCAAAACAAATAAAAAGAATTTGCATTTTGATGAGGATCATTATGTAACGTGCGTTCACTGACAGTTGTGAAATTGGGTTACACGCAACGACGGAGTAATTGACTGCCGGAAAAATACGCCATTTATTAGTCAATAAAGTTAATCAGAAGAGCGACACCAACAGGCCGGCCCTGTGCGCTGCAGGGAAGTTGTATAGTGTATGTGCTAGGCGACGTTCACACTCGTTATTGGGGCCGCTCGGAATCTCGGTCGTAGATTCTGTCAAATTTGAGGGGAAAAATAGTGCTGTGTGCAGCAAGAGAAAACGAAGGACGCCGCGACGTACCCGGCAGACCCAATTGTAAGTCAGGGCACCGCTCTTATCCCACGCACGATGGATCCAGCAGAGCGCCGCGGCCTCCGTGATGAACAAAGCCTTACAGGGGGAAACCACAACCCCCATCTCTTTATACTTAGAAGGGCCGCCCTCTGTTACCGCCACGTTCTCTTAGACGCTGCCGCTCCCCGCCATTATATGGATGTCCTAGAACTGCAGCTCCTGAGGTAAGAGCTGATCAGTAGCTGCCGGAGGACCCGTGTTTGGCTCTGTTCACACTTATGTTTGCGTCATAAAGTTCATAGATGTCTAAACCTGTCGAGCGTCTGCAGTGGCTCCGGAGGAATCACATTAGTTACAATCGACGTCCAGTGGACAAAACCCGAACAGGGAAGAATTGTCCGGCCTTTCCTACTGTAGAGAGGTTTCTGCTGGTGTTGTGGGAGCTGCGGACCCCCGCGCTGATTAGGAGCTCGCGCCGCGGAGCCCCGCGCTGATTAGGAGCTCGCGCCGCGGAGCCCCGCGCTGATTAGGAGCTCGCGCCGCGGAGCCCCGCGCTGATTAGGAGCTCGCGCCGCGGAGCCCCGCGCTGATTAGGAGCTCGCGCCGCGGAGCCCCGCGCTGATTAGGAGCTCGCGCCGCGGAGCCCCGCGCTGATTAGGAGCTCGCGCCGCGGACCCACGCGCTGATTAGGTGCTCGCGCCGCGGACCCACGCGCTGATTAGGAGCGCGCGCCGCGGAGCCCCGCACTGATCAGGAGCGCGCGTTCCCATGGGTGTTTTTCCGCAGCAGTTTTTAAAAACGGCCGCGTAAAAAAAACGCCTCTTAAAAAAAGTGCATGTCACTTCTGGAGCAGTTTGTCATCGAATTAATAGAAAAACAGCTTAAAAAAAACAACCTGTTTTTGATTTGCCGTGTGAACAAAGCCTTAATGAGGAAAGCCACAAGGGCGACGAATGTTGCACCAGTCATCACTAGACGAGGGAGTAGTAACAATTTCTAGAACTGTTCCTTTAAGAGTAACAATAATGGCGTTTAAAACCGGAAGAAGACGACATAATGCTTCACGTAGTAGTGGTGCGCCGAGAACCGCGAGGCTTGTACGAGTTGTACGACCAAAAACTGTGGCAAAATTGCAGCAAGACCACGTAAAACGGCGTGTGGTTTGGCTGCGCAGCTACCGCGATGTGTACGGGCAGCAAGAATAGATCATGTCTTCTCTAGTAAAAAAAAACACAAAGTTTTCCTGTTTGGGGAGGGGGGGGAGGGGTGACTCTGACTCGTGGGGTGGGGGGGCGGGTGGATCTCGCTGTGGATGACCCCGCTCCTTCCAGGTAATAACCGCGGGGTCCTCTGACAGAGCTACAATTCTCCTCGGTCACCTTCTATTTTCTCGCCGTTTGTTCGCAGGTTGTCCGGGGATCCGCCATTTATGGGAAGTTCAGAAGACAAACTTTTTGAACTCATAAAGCGGGGGGAATTAAACTTCTCGTCTTCAGTGTGGCAGTCGGTGAGCGAGGCGGGTGAGTGCCCACACACAATGCCGAGCGCTTGTTTACATCCTCTAAAGACCGGACCAGCGTGTCACCGAGAAAAGGCTTTTATTAGCGGTGAGAAGCCCCGGCTGGACCGCGCTCCGGCGGCCGCCGCAAATAAAGAGCCTTTTAGCAGCCGACACGCCGGGGCAGAGCGGCCATTGTTCTGCTGACATGGAGTTTACTTAGGAAAGGTTCCGCTATTGATCGCTTACATTAACCCCGCGTCTCCGCTCGGCTTATGTATTATCTAATATCACAGAGCGGGAATAGTGCGGGTCTAAAGCCTGCTCCTCCTGCGCAGGGGCTCGCATGCACTTACTGGAAACCAAAGACAAACCTCACCCCCCCAGGCTTGTCAGGATATCTGTGGAGCGCTATTACATGTGCAAACGACGAGGGGACTCCGCACAGAACGGCCGCCCCAGCTCCATTTATTCCCAGAATTCAACAATTTGGCTAAAAGAGAAAAATGTTGTTTAGTAGCGACACAATCTCCTGTAAACAAAGCGCAAAGGCCAAAAACATTATTCTCTGCAGAACTTTTTGTTCTACAATTTCCCAGTATACTTTTATGTATCAATTCCTCACGCTTTTCAAGATCTCTGCTTGCTGCCATTCATTAGGAACCTTCGGTGTTTACTTTCAGTGGCTAATAACCTGTCCTGAGTGCTGGACACAGCTGCACGGTTCGTTACAGGACAGAGCTCTGATAACTGGACTGTAAAGAGACATGAACATGACATGGACCGAAATCCATGGAAAGTAAACCACGAAGTTACCTATTAATTGTCAGCAAGCGGAGATCTTGAGAACGGAGTAGATTTAATTATACAAAAAATTATATTTGCTAAAACCAGAATATTCCTTTAATCACTGTATGAGAGGTTTTGCATCTTTCAAAATAGTGTTAAGATCTCTGCTTGCTGTCGATTTAAACAAGAATGTTTTCATTCACTGAGCCTAAAAAAAAAAACGCCCTGATCTAATACTCACAGCTGAATGTTGCAGGGACCCCTGGTATAGATTTATCAGTGGGGTCCAGGACCCGTAGGCTCCGCCTCCTTACACCGGTATTATTTGTATACTCCATGGAGAGTAGTCATTTCTGTAATACCCTTCCCCCTCCCCCGACTCTTTTACGATCTTCTGATTACGGCCCCTTCACTTTACGTTCTTTCCCTACCTTTAGCGCGTACTTCGGTGAAGCTCCCGTCGTACGTGTTGCAGATGTGTCCATAAAACCCCATTAGCCCGACAGTGCCCCCTGCTGGTATACGTCAGTACATCGAAGTATACGACAGCGGATTAGACCGCACTATGCCACACAACAGAATAACGTAAAAAACAACTTTACCGCACGACATAAGAACATTGGGTGATGGACGCCACTGAGGGGCAGAAGTCACAGGAATCCGTGTAACGTAGATGTAGTTGGCGCTTTAATAGCGGTTCCCGCCGTATGTCAGACGTTGCAATAACGGGATATGAAGGGGAATGAACTCCGACTCAATCTGTATATCTTTTTTTTTTCCCGCTTTTCTTCCAGCCAAAGATGTTCTACAGAAACTCCTGAGAGTGGATCCCGCGGACCGGATCACCGCTAACGAGCTGCTGGACAATCCCTGGATCACAGTAGGTGCCGAGCGTGAAAGGAAGGAGCGCAGCGTCGAAATAAAGTTACATATAAGGCTTCGTTCACATCTGCCAAAGGGCTCCGTTCCGTCAGAGCTTTCGGTCGGAACAGAGCGCTGACGGACACAAACGGAAACCATAGAATTTATTGCAATGGTGACGGATCCGGTGCCCATGGTTTCTGTTTGTCTCTGATGTGTAAGAGTTCCAGCGTTTTGATACCGGAGTCGACTGCACTGATGATTGTCAAAACAACCGAGACAAACGAAAATCATCGACACCGGATCCGTCACCACTGCAATAAATTCTATGGTTTCCGTTTGTGTTTGTCAGCGCTCTGTTCTGACCAAAAGCTCTGACCGAAGCCACAGACACCCCCCAACAACACCCCCCCCCACCCCCATAACGGATCTGCACCAGATTCCGGAACACAATCTTCAAACTCATTTTTATTGTGATCTTGAATCGCAGCTGCGTGAAGAGTCAGGTACCGGGGAAACCGTTCATCTGGACAATCCGGCATCTTCTGGACTATTGAATGTTTTCCCTCCGTCCTCTCGCTGCTTCATTTATCTTCTCCCCGTCTGTCTCTTAGGGGAACACCAGCAGTGTCCAGAGGCCGTCCAATGTGCTGGAAATGATGAAGACGTGGAGGAACAGCCTGGACAACGATGACCATCTAGACGGAGATCCAAACGGCCTCGCGGGAGCCGCCATGACGGACGCAGCCGAGGACCGGAACAGCCCAGCCAGCAGCAACGGAACGTCCGAGACCGACAGCTGCAACAGCAAACCGTCCACGCCGACCAAACCGGTATACAGCAAAGACCGCTCACCCACCTGTGTATTCTGGCCTCTGGGGGGGCCCTCCTCCCCTCTCTATTCTGGCCTCTGGGGGGGCCCTCCTCCCCTCTCTATTCTGGCCTCTGGGGGGGCCCTCCTCCCCTCTCTATTCTGGCCTCTGGGGGGGCCCTCCTCCCCTCTCTATTCTGGCCTCTGGGGGCTCTCCCTCCCCCCGTATCCTCCGATTTACATCACAAGCGCAGTCTTTCCACGTGATATTGCGGCGGTTAAGCCCAGCGCGGTCCCGCGGTGAGTGATTGGTTTTCTTCATCGGCCCATAAAGTCTTCGTTTTATTGATATTTGCAGTTTATTGAAGAATTGAATATTTATCTTCGTCGTTTATCGTAGCGACGTTTTCACTGTCTCTTTAGTGGACGGTAAATGTCAGCTCTGACTTATATACGCGCCGGCTGCAGAACGGAGTCGCAGCTTCTCGTAATGCGCTTCTTTGTTTCATTTTATGGGGGGGGGGGGGGCGCATGAACTCTCTTTATAACACAAAGGAAGGACGACGTTTAACCTGATATAACAAAGAAACAAACACGGCGCCACATAGTGTGAATAAGCCCAATCAGACAGTCAGAGTATGACGAATGGATGCTTACCACAGCTGGATAGGTCAATCACTTCGAAAAAGATGTAGATCGTGAAGAGCGCTGCTGCCGAAATCCCAAACGGTCACACCAAGTGTAACCGTACAATATTGGCAATTTTGAGGTAGAAAAAAGAGGGATGTAACCACGGCGCTGCTACTCAATGAGGATGCAGAAATTAATGATAGTATTTATTAATAAGAAGGCTACGCGTTTCAATGCCGCACCGGCATCTTCCTCAGGCCAACTACGTTTAACCTGAGAGATTCTGGGCAATGCTCATTGTTATGGCTGCGTAATCGCCTCTGTGCCCCCGAATTCATCACATTCTCTATAAGGGGAAGGTCTCTGTGCGGCGCCTGGCGGAGGACCGGCCGGGGTCCTGTGTGCACCAGCGCTTATGTACATGCAGTTTCCATTCCTCTCCATAAGACTGGAGCTGCCCTATAATTCCTCGACCCCTGTGTTGGGCTCTCGGGTTGAACATCATTGTGACGGCCATTGTTTCCCTTCTCTTCTGTGTGTATGATTTATAACAGAGCTGCTGCAGCTTCTATTGTGTGATATAATTCACTGCGTCCCCCGCCGCTCACAAACCTTCATTTCATTCATTTCAGGTCGGGAAGAAGAAGCTTCTCTCCTGTTCTCTACCAAACGGAACCGTCCTGAAGAAGAACGCAAGTCCCAAGACCTCGAATGCAGTAAGTAGAGGAAGAAACGCTCAAAATCCAGTCACACTCTAGAACCTCTACTGTAAGAGCAGTCACACTATGGAGCCTCTACTGTAAGAGCAGTCACACTATGGAACCTCTACTGTAAGATCAGTCACACTATGGAACCCTCTACTGTAAGAGCGGTCACACTATGGAACCTCTACTGTAAGATCGGTCACACTATGGAACCTCTACTGTAAGAGCAGTCACACTATGGAGCCTCTACTGTAAGAGCAGTCACACTATGGACCCTCTACTGTAAGAGCAGTCACACTATGGACCCTCTACTGTAAGAGCAGTCACACTATGGACCCTCTACTGTAAGAGCGGTCACACTATGGAACCTCTACTGTAAGAGCGGTCACACTATGGAACCTCTACTGTAAGAGCAGTCACACTATGGAACCTCTACTGTAAGATCAGTCACACTATGGAGCCTCTACTGTAAGAGCAGTCACACTATGGAACCTCTACTGTAAGAGCAGTCACACTATGGAACCTCTACTGTAAGAGCAGTCACACTATGGACCCTCTACTGTAAGAGCGGTCACACTATGGAGCCTCTACTGTAAGAGCGGTCACACTATGGAGCCTCTACTGTAAGAGCGGTCACACTATGGACCCTCTACTGTAAGAGCAGTCACACTATGGAACCTCTACTGTAAGAGCAGTCACACTATGTAACCTCTACTGTAAGAGCAGTCACACTATGGAACCTCTACTGTAAGAGCAGTCACACTATGGAGCCTCTACTGTAAGAGCAGTCACACTATGGAGCCTCTACTGTAAGAGCAGTCACACTATGGAGCCTCTACTGTAAGAGCAGTCACACTATGGAACCTCTACTGTAAGAGCAGTCACACTATGGAGCCTCTACTGTAAGATCAGTCACACTATGTAACCTCTACTGTAAGAGCAGTCACACTATGGAGCCTCTACTGTAAGATCAGTCACACTATGGACCTCTGGTTAACTAGATAGACTTTGGTCTGTTTTTTTTGTCAGATGCACCAGATTTTAGAGACCACCAGGAATCAGATATAATTGAGAAGTAAAACTGTGGGTGTAAAATATTCATTTTAATCTTTATTTTTATATAATCCTTTCTCTCTTGTCCTGTCTTCAGCCAGCAGAAAGAAAAATCTCTCCAAAGTCCAAGCCCAGGCGGCTACAAGACAGTCAGAACCATTCCCTGTCACAGACCACAAGAGTGACCCCCGGAAGAATCGGCATGAACTCTAGTCACAGCCTGGGACAGAGAGTGTCCCCCGGACCCCCGAGCACCTCCCGGATGAAAAAGACATTGTGATATCAAACTAACAATAGGAGATCCTCGTGCCAAAATAATACTGGACCAACTCCACCAGCCGGAGTAGACGCAGGAGATTGCGTTCCGGCGTCGCCACTAAGTGTAAATGACAAATTTGCGTAACTGCAAAGGAAATCCAGCAACGTCTCCACCGGAGCCGCGCGCTGGGCCCTTTACATGCAATGACTTTAGGGATTATAAGGCCGAGACCCCATGTGGCCTTTTATAGTATCTTAGAGCCCGTTTCTGAGGTGCGGTTCTGTCCTTGACCCTTAACCATAACTTATCACCTTAAAGGAGACCGAGTAGACGAACACCTCCGATCATAGAGGAAATACAGGAATAAAAGATGGACGCTGCCGTCTGGTCGTGTGGCCCGGGACCGGGGACGTAGAGGAGGAAACTGCAGTCAACGAGCAGAAGGTAAAAACAAGTGTCTAGTGCCGGAGGCTTCAGAAGAAAAAAAACGTAGAGGAGGCGACGCAACCGCAGCTTCAAGAACGAGACGTCCTCTCACTTCGTCTTTGTACTTTCTTTCGATGCGGCCGGCGCCAGAAGACGCCTGTGATTTTGCCTCCTGCGCGGAAAATCCTCCATAAAAGCGTTGGGTCTGTAGAGCGCCAAGATCCGAGGACGTCTCCCAGCACAGAATTGTATAAAATCTCTGAATGGAATCACAAGATCCGGTTCTGGTAAAGTTGCAGTAGGGCGCTGCGTTGGCACACTGTCACACAACGCTCCAGAAGAAGTCTGACAAATGTGCAACCGTGACAGTCACCGCCATTATCCACGCAGAGGGCCGGCAGGTACAACTTTGTGTCTCATCCCACGTTGCCTCACCCTCTGCGACCCCCGTCCTATCCCGGTCCCGGTCGTCATTCAGCTCAGTCATTTTTAATTCTTCATGTTCTGTAACATGTGACCCGTTTACCCTCAGAATCTTGAGAAGTGACCAGATTTAAAGAGTTTTATTTTTTCCATTTTAAATGGCCCGAATCCTACAGACTTCCTACGTTTTTGCTGCTAAAATGGTGTTAAGTGAAATCTGATTAGTGAGCGCTGAGCGCGCCCGTGTTGTGTGCGTCCGACCTCCGACTCCACAATCCGCTTCACATTAATGTGTTAACTCTACAGATTTTCTTTTCCCATTAAAGACTTGAGTCGTCTTCCCGCTGATGTGAAGTTTATATGAAGCAACTGCGCGATTAGTGACTCCTAAATGCTCAGCCTGGAAACTTTATATGGGAGTTTTCAATTTCCCTTAAAGGGGTTCTCTGCCTATATTTTGCCATAACATCTGATGAAGAGGGCAGGAACGGAGGGAGCCTGAGCTCTGACAAGGCGTCTGCTCTCCGCCTTGAGCTGAAGACAGTCTGGTTGCTCGGAATGTGTTGCCTGATAACAGCCTGTAGTTGTTACAATGTATCACTGGCAACCAGACTGTTCTGACATGTTCAGCAAGAAGCTGAAGTGGCACCAAAAGTAGATCAAGCAGCCGGGCAGCGGTCACCGGCCATTCCTTAGGCTGCATTATTAATAAGATTCTAGGCAGAGAACCTCCTTAAAGGATTTTTCCCACAAACTATCTCAATCCCTCATATAGGTGGTAAGTGTGTGATTGCTGGGAACCCCACCGATCACTAGAGTCCCCCGTTCCTCTTCAGTTGTTGGGTGGTGCTGCAATCAGCTATGCAACCTTCATAAAGTCTATGGGGCTGATGGAAAGAGTCGAGTGTTGGTCTCCGCCAGCCACATAGACATTCAAACTCCTCAGTGCGGCTGGGGGGAACCCCTGTTCTAGTGATCGTGGGGCCCCCAGTGATCATACATTTATCACTTAAGTGAGAACTCTGGATGTTTGGTTTAGAAAACCCATCTTCATATTAGGAAATCTATGTTTATAGATAGAAAGACCCCCGTTCTGGATCCCCATCTATAAGAGCCCCGTTCTGGACCCCCATCTATAAGAGCCCCGTTCTGGACCCCCATCTGTAAGAGCCCCGTTCTGGACCCCCATCTGTAAGAGCCCCGTTCTGGACCCCCATCTGTAAGAGCCCCGTTCTGGACCCCCATCTGTAAGAGCCCCGTTCTGGACCCCCATCTATAAGAGCCCCGTTCTGGACCCCCATCTATAAGAGCCCCCTTTCCGTACCCCCAGCTATAAGCCAGAATGGAAATCGGCTCCAAAGAACGTTTCTCGCTCTGTAGGATCCGTCACGTCTGCTCTTCCCAATGATTTCAATCTGCATTTCTCCTACTGTATCGCTGACCGAGGATTCTCTGCACTGATACATGGTAACAAGGCTTCAGCTACGTCAGCAGAACTAGATCAGGATGGGTGTTCAGGCTCTTCATGTAATCAAGAATGCTCCAATTCACTGACAGCAAGCACAACTCTTCAGGAATGGGAACAAAGTGTGTTGCAGCCGCCACTTGGCAGTTTATGAAGGTCTCGTTATACACATTACAGTTGTTAAATATCGTTTGTCTTGGCCGCGCCGTCGCCCCGCAATCTAATGAAGTCTTTTTCTTGGTCGGCCGTGAAGTCGGCGGCGGCTGCGCAGGCAGATGGTATTTTTTCACGGCAGGACAATCAATCTCTTAATGACGTTTCTTATTTTAAACTACTTTGTATTCAGGACTTTTGCAATTATAATAAATGAGTTCATTTAAACTTCAAATCAATCAGCAATTTCACCAGAGGAAGAAAGAAATGTAAGTACCAATTAAGAATGAAGAAGTGATCGCCATCGTCTTCCACAATATTAATGTGATGTGATGGGGGTGTCAGCGGCCGCCGAACATCACAGCTCTGCTACATGGGATGTGAAGAAGATGTGACGCTCTGTCACGACAGCCACGCTAATGTCACCATCAGGGGGGGGCCGCGTCCTGGACTTCATTACTCAATTCCTTCTGCCTAAAAGGTCCTACGCTTCCCTGGGGGGGGGTATTGCCCCCACTTTAGTTACAGACCTATTGAGGACCGAGAATACAGCAGTGAGAATACGCTCCTAAAGTTTGTGAACGGTTCCCTGTTCTAGAAGAAAACACTGGGGCAAGTGGAAAACTCCGGTCAATGTTCTGTAAGTGAAGCCTCACGCGTTTCCCACCCAAGTGAGTGACGACACATTATCAGTGGGGGGCGCAATGGCCGGGACCCTTCTAATTGCTAGGAGGGGGCAGTATGGACCCTCTGGAGCGCTGCAACCCCTGCATTTATCTCTGCACATGGCCACTGCCTCCACCACCGTCGCTTCATTTATTATCAGTCGGGGTCCCAATAATCAGACCCCCCAGGATAAAGAAGTGATGGGGACAGGGGTGTTGCTATAAGAGGTACAGAGGAAGCAGCCAGGCCCTGGAGTCTGAGGGGGCCCCTATGCCACATAAGCAGACACCAGTATTATAAATGGGACATGGTGGGGGGGGGGGGGTCTACGGGGGTCTAGTACAGATTTTGTACTGGGGCCCAAGAGCTGCAAGTTACGCCTTTTTGTGTTTCAATTCCTCATCATTTTCACAATCTCCGCTTGCTACCAGTGAACAGGAACGTTCTTGTTTATGTTCAGAGGCCGCATAGCTGATCAGACCTTATACTTCCCACAGCAGAAAGTTTGTTACAATTGTATCCAATCATCTGAGAAACAAAAAGTGGATGGAAACATGGTTTACACCCAGAAGCTCAGAACCTGCCCAGCCTAATAAGTCTGACAGCTAAAGGTTTGTTACTATGTATCAGTCTAGACAATCCTCTGCTAGATAAACACAGCAGCAACACACATCTCTGTGTCCTGTTTTGCTACAATGTATCAGTGCAGATAAAATGTATATGTCTGGAGTCCAGGATGTTTAAAAGCGAATCAAAATGTCACCGAGGACTTTACCTTCGAGACTTGTACAGTAGCTTTGTTCATCCTGTACCTCCTGGTTCATAAATAGAATTGACAGAATTACAGGGGAGACTGATTGATATATTTTACCTGCACTGATACATTGCAACAAATTGCAGTCTGGCGTTATTGCAGGATTGTATTCCATCATGGGAAACTTTTTTCCACTGTATCGATGGCTCTGACATGGAGCAGCATCTGGCAGTCCGAATAAAACATAACGGTAGATTTGGTTTTGACTTATCGTAACAGCGGAGATTGAGAAACGGTTAAATACGGAGTCAATTGGATAAAACCGCCGTGGCCGCTCACAGTTCATGGTTACCTGGAGGGGAAAATGCTCTGCAGTAATCGCAGGCGACAGCTGTTAATGGGGCAACACCAGATTCTGCCCCCGGGGACGGCCCAGGCCCTGTAGCTGCCGACCGTGACTGAACCCGGCGGGAAGAGGAAATGTTTAACATGAAGACAGAGCAGCCGCCACCGCAGGGTATTTGGGAACTCCGTTACGTAACGCTTGTGGGATCTGCAGCAAGGAAATTCTTCAGCTCTTCCCTTCCCTATGGGTCCAATGACTTATAACATCTCAGTAACTGGAGCCGAAGAACCATTAACAATATAAAAAAATTTATTATATCAATCCAAACCTTGTACACAGGAATGGAACTCATTGCCCTCTGCGACCTTGTAGAGTAAAAACTTCCAGAACTTGTTTTCCTTATAGAATATGTCTTCAATATCGTCAGTTTGGAAAACTTATTGTAGCCAATGGCCAGAACGCAGATCCTATCACGAGCCACGGCCTTATATAATAAAGTGAATGTCGGCCATAAAGCATTATTTTTTTTAAATCTTTACCCATTATAGAAATAGACAAACAAAATAATTCTACCTCCTGCAGCCATCACCTGAGGGAGCAGAAAACCTTACTGCAAACTGTAACATAGACATCAACAGTATGAAGTAAACCACTGAGCACCCCCTATATACAAGAAAATAACTACTATAATACTGCCCCCTATATACAAGAATATAACTACTATAATACTGCCCCTATATACAAAAATATAACTACTATAATACTGCCCCTATATACAAGAATATAACTACTATAATACTGCCCCTATATACAAGAATATAACTACTATAATACTGCTCCTATATACAAGAATATAACTACTATAATACTGCTCCCTATATACAAGAATATAACTACTATAATACTGCCCCTATATACAAGAATATAACTACTATAATACTGCTCCCTATATACAAGAATATAACTACTATAATACTGCCCCTATATACAAGAATATAACTACTATAATACTGCCCCTATATACAAGAATATAACTACTATAATACTGCCCCTATATACAAGAATATAACTACTATAATACTGCCCCTATATACAAGAATATAACTACTATAATACTGCCCCCTATATACAAGAATATAACTACTATAATACTGCCCCTATATACAAGAATATAACTACTATAATACTGCTCCTATATACAAGAATATAACGACTATAATACTGCTCCCTATATACAAGAATATAACTACTATAATACTGCTCCAATATACAGGAATATAACTACTATAATACTGCCTCCTATATACAAGAATATAACTACTATAATACTGCCCCCTATATACAAGAAAATAACTACTATAATACTGCCCCTATATACAAGAATATAACTACTATAATACTGCTCCTATATACAAGAATATAACTACTATAATACTGCCCCTATATACAAGAATATAACTACTATAATACTGCCTCCTATATACAAGAATATAACTACTATAATACTGCTCCCTATATACAAGAATATAATTACTATAATACTGCCCCCTATATACAAGAATATAACTACTATAATACTGCCCCTATATACAAGAATATAACTACTATAATACTGCCCCCTACATACAAGAATATAACTACTGTAATACTGCCCCTATATACAAGAATATAACTACTATAATACTGCCCCCTATATACAAGAATATAACTACTATAATACTGCCCCTATATACAAGAATATAACTACTATAATACTGCCCCTATATACAAGAAAATAACTACTATAATACTGCCCCTATATACAAGAATATAACTACTATAATACTGCCCCTATATACAAGAATATAACTACTATAATACTGCCCCTATATACAAGAATATAACTACTATAATACTGCCCCTATATACAAGAATATAACTACTATAATACTGCCCCCTATATACAAGAATATAACTACTATAAATACTGCTCCCTCTATACAAGAATATAACTACTATAATACTGCCCCCTATATACAAGAATATAACTACTATAATACTGCTCATATATACAAGAATATAACTACTATAATACTACCCCTATATACAAGAATATAACTACTATAATACTGCCCCTATATACAAGAATATAACTACTATAATACTGCTCCTATATACAAGAATATAACTACTATAATACTGACCCCTATATACAAGAATATAACTACTGTAATACTGACCCTATATACAAGAATATAACTACTATAATACTGCTCCTATATACAAGAATATAACTACTATAATCCTGCCCTATATACAAGAATATAACTACTATAATACTGCCCCCTATATACAAGAATATAACTACTATAATACTGCCCCCTATATACAAGAATATAACTACTATAATACTGCCCCTATATACAAGAATATAACTACTATAATACTGCTCCTATATACAAGAATATAACTACTATAATACTGACCCCTATATACAAGAATATAACTACTGTAATACTGCCCCTATATACAAGAATATAACTACTATAATACTACCCCTATATACAAGAATATAACTACTATAATACTGCCCCCTATATACAAGAATATAACTACTATAATACTGCTCATATATACAAGAATATAACTACTATAATACTGCTCATATATACAAGAATATAACTACTATAATACTGCCCCCTATATACAAGAATATAACTACTATAATACTACCCCTATATACAAGAATATAACTACTATAATACTGCCCCCTATATACAAGAATATAACTACTATAATACTGCCCCCTATATACAAGAATATAACTACTATAATACTGCTCATATATACAAGAATATAACTACTATAATACTGCCCCTATATACAAGAATATAACTACTATAATACTGCCCCCTATATACAAGAATATAACTACTATAAATACTGCTCCCTCTATACAAGAATATAACTACTATAATACTGCCCCCTATATACAAGAATATAACTACTATAATACTGCTCATATATACAAGAATATAACTACTATAATACTACCCCTATATACAAGAATATAACTACTATAATACTGCCCCTATATACAAGAATATAACTACTATAATACTGCTCCTATATACAAGAATATAACTACTATAATACTGACCCCTATATACAAGAATATAACTACTGTAATACTGACCCTATATACAAGAATATAACTACTATAATACTGCTCCTATATACAAGAATATAACTACTATAATCCTGCCCTATATACAAGAATATAACTACTATAATACTGCCCCATATATACAAGAATATAACTACTATAATACTGCCCCCTATATACAAGAATATAACTACTATAATACTGCCCCTATATACAAGAATATAACTACTATAATACTGCTCCTATATACAAGAATATAACTACTATAATACTGACCCCTATATACAAGAATATAACTACTGTAATACTGCCCCTATATACAAGAATATAACTACTATAATACTACCCCTATATACAAGAATATAACTACTATAATACTGCCCCCTATATACAAGAATATAACTACTATAATACTGCTCATATATACAAGAATATAACTACTATAATACTGCTCATATATACAAGAATATAACTACTATAATACTGCCCCCTATATACAAGAATATAACTACTATAATACTACCCCTATATACCACAATATAACTACTATAATACTGCCCCCTATATACAAGAATATAACTACTATAATACTGCCCCCTATATACAAGAATATAACTACTATAATACTGCTCATATATACAAGAATATAACTACTATAATACTACCCCTATATACAAGAATATAACTACTATAATACTGCCCCTATATACAAGAATATAACTACTATAATACTGCCCCTATATACAAGAATATAACTACTATAATACTGCCCCTATATACAAGAATATAACTACTATAATACTGCTCCTATATACAAGAATATAACTACTATAATACTGACCCCTATATACAAGAATATAACTACTGTAATACTGCCCCTATATACAAGAATATAACTACTATAATACTACCCCTATATACAAGAATATAACTACTAGAATACTGCCCCCTATATACAAGAATATAACTACTAGAATACTGCCCCTATATACAAGAATATAACTACTATAATCCTGCCCTATATACAAGAATAGAACTACTATAATACTGCCCCCTATATACAAGAATATAACTACTATAATACTGAGCCCTATATACAAGAATATAACTACTATAATACTGGTCATATATACAAGAATATAACTACTATAATACTGCTCCTATATACAAGAATATAACTACTATAATACTGTCCCTATATACAAGAATATAACTACTATAATACTGCTCCTATATACAAGAATATAACTACTATAATACTACCCCATATATACAAGAATATAACTACTATAATACTGCCCCCTATATACAAGAATATAACTACTATAATACTGCCCCTATATACAAGAATATAACTACTATAATACTGCTCCTATATACAAGAATATAACTAATATATTACTGCCCCTATATACAAGAATATAACTACTATAATACTGCTCCCTATATACAAGAATATAACTACTATAATACTGCCCCTATATACAAGAATATAACCACTATAATACTGCCCCCTATATACAAGAATATAACTACTATAATACTGCTCCTATATACAAGAATATAACTAATATATTACTGCCTCTATATACAAGAATATAACTACTATAATACTGCTCCTATATACAAGAATATAACTAATATAATACTGCCCCTATATACAAGAATATAACTAATATAATACTGCCTCTATATACAAGAATATAACTACTATAATACTGCTCCTATATACAAGAATATAATTACTATAATACTGCCCCTATATACAAGAATATAACTACTATAATACTGCTCCCTATATACAAGAATATAACTACTATAATACTGCCCCCTATATACAAGAATATAACTACTACAATACTGCCTCTATATACAAGAATATAACTACTATAATACTGCTCCTATATACAAGAATATAACTACTATAATACTGCTCCCTATATACAAGAATATAACTACTATAATACTGCCTCTTTATACAAGAATATAACTACTATAATACTGCCTCCTATATACAAGAATATAATTACTATAATACTGCCCCTATATACAAAAATATAACTACTATAATACTGCCTCTATATACAGGAATATAACTACTATAATACTGCCCCTATATACAAGAATATAACTACTATAATACTACCCCTATATACAAGAATATAACCACTATAATACTGCCCCATTATACAAGAATATAACTACTATAATACTGCCCCCTATATACAAGAATATAACTACTATAATACTGCTCCTATATACAAGAATATAACTACTATAATACTGCTCCTATATACAAGAATATAACTACTATAATACTGCCCCTATATTCAAGAATATAACTACTATAATACTGCCCCCTATATACAAGAATATAACTACTATAATACTGCCTCCTATATACAAGAATATAACTACTATAATACTGCCCCCTATATACAAGAATATAACTACTATAATACTGCCCCCTATATACAAGAATATAACTACTATAATACTGCCTCCTATATACAAGAATATAATTACTATAATACTGCCCCTATATACAAAAATATAACTACTATAATACTGCCTCTATATACAGGAATATAACTACTATAATACTGCCCCTATATACAAGAATATAACTACTATAATACTACCCCTATATACAAGAATATAACCACTATAATAGTGCCCCATTATACAAGAATATAACTACTATAATACTGCCCCCTATATACAAGAATATAACTACTATAATACTGCTCCTATATACAAGAATATAACTACTATAATACTGCTCCTATATACAAGAATATAACTACTATAATACTGCCCCTATATTCAAGAATATAACTACTATAATACTGCCCCCTATATACAAGAATATAACTACTATAATACTGCCTCCTATATACAAGAATATAACTACTATAATACTGCCCCCTATATACAAGAATATAACTACTATAATACTGCCTCCTATATACAAGAATATAATTACTATAATACTGCCCCTATATACAAAAATATAACTACTATAATACTGCCTCTATATACAGGAATATAACTACTATAATACTGCCCCTATATACAAGAATATAACTACTATAATACTGCCCCCTATATACAAGAATATAACTACTATAATACTGCTCGTATATACAAGAATATAACTACTATAATACTGCTCCTATATACAAGAATATAACTACTATAATACTGCCCCCTATATACAAGAATATATCTACTATAATACTGCCCCTATATACAAGAATATAACTACTATAATACTGCTCCTATATACAAGAATATAACTACTATAATACTGCTCCTATATACAAGAATATAACTACTATAATACTGCTCCTATATACAAGAATATAACTACTATAATACTGCTCCCTATATACAAGAATATAACTACTATAATACTGCCTCCTATATACAAGAATATAACTACTATAATACTGCCCCCTATATACAAGAATATAACTACTATAATACTGCCCCCTATATACAAGAATATAACTACTATAATACTGCCCCCTATATACAAGAATATAACTACTATAATACTGCTCCTATATTCAAGAATATAACTACTATAATACTGCCCCTATATACAAGAATATAACTACTATAATACTGCCCCCTATATACAAGAATATAACTACTATAATACTGCCCCTATATACAAGAATATAACTACTATAATACTGCCCCTATATACAAGAATATAACTACTATAATACTGCTCCTATATACAGGAATATAACTACTATTATACTGCCCGCTATATACAAGAATATAACTACTATAATACTGCCCCTATATACAAGAATATAACTACTATAATACTGCTCCTATATACAAGAATATAACTACTATAATACTGCCCCTATATACAAGAATATAACTACTATAATACTGCTCCTATACACAAGAATATAACTACTATAATACTACCCCTATATACAAGAATATAACTACTATAATACTGCCCCCTATATACAAGAATATAACTACTATAATACTGCCCCCTATATACAAGAATATAACTACTATAATACTGCCCCCTATATACAAGAATATAAATACTATAATACTGCCCCCCTATATACAAGAATATAACTACTATAATACTGCCCCCAATATACAAGAATATAACTACTATAATACTGCTCCTATATACAAGAATATAACTACTATAATACTGCCCCTATATACAAGAATATAACTACTATAATACTGCTCCTATATACAAGAATATAACTACTATAATACTGCCCCTATATACAAGAATATAACTACTATAATACTGCTCCTATATACAAGAATATAACTACTATAATACTGCTCCCTATATACAAGAATATAACTACTATAATACTGCTCCTATATACAAGAATATAACTACTATAATACTGCCCCCTATATACAAGAATATAACTACTATAATACTGCTCCTATATACAAGAATATAACTACTATAATACTGCCCCTATATACAAGAATATAACTACTATAATACTGCTCCTATACACAAGAATATAACTACTATAATACTACCCCTATATACAAGAATATAACTACTATAATACTGCCCCCTATATACAAGAATATAACTACTATAATACTGCCCCCTATATACAAGAATATAACTACTATAATACTGCCCCCTATATACAAGAATATAAATACTATAATACTGCCCCCCTATATACAAGAATATAACTACTATAATACTGCCCCCAATATACAAGAATATAACTACTATAATACTGCTCCTATATACAAGAATATAACTACTATAATACTGCCCCTATATACAAGAATATAACTACTATAATACTGCTCCTATATACAAGAATATAACTACTATAATACTGCCCCTATATACAAGAATATAACTACTATAATACTGCTCCTATATACAAGAATATAACTACTATAATACTGCTCCCTATATACAAGAATATAACTACTATAATACTGCCCCCTATATACAAGAATATAACTACTATAATACTGCCCCCTATATACAAGAATATAACTACTATAATACTGCCCCTATATACAAGAATATAACTACTATAATACTGCTCCTATATACAATAATATAACTACTATAATACTGCCCCCTATATACAAGAATATGACTACTATAATACTATCCCCTATATACAAGAATATAACTACTATAATACTGCTCCTATATACAAGAATATAACTACTATAATACTGCTCCTATATACAATAATATAACTACTATAATACTGCCCCCTATATACAAGAATATGACTACTATAATACTATCCCCTATATACAAGAATATAACTACTATAATACTGCTCCTATATACAAGAATATAACTACTATAATACTGCTCCTATATACAAGAATATAACTACTATAATATTGCTTCCATCCCTGGAGTTTTCTTTCTTTTTGTTTTTCCAAAATTTTGTTAACAAAAACGAAATAAATTCACTGTTAATTTTACTTAAATGTAAAATTTTATTTAAACAGGTGAAAGAAATAAGACCCCCTTTCAGTAGAGTATAGAGATTATAAGTCCCCGGGGAGATTCTCTGGAAAGAGAATTTGTCGGTTTAATGCGTCAGATGAAAACCGTAAATGACGAGCGAGCAGGTAAACAAAAAGTTATTAGCGCTGACCCCGTTCCCTCAATCAGACGCTCGCAGCACCCAGAGAGATCTGCCGTTTATTAGGCTGAAATAATAGTTTGGGGAGCGACGGCGCCAAAAGTTCATTATAGGGAGACAAAGACTTATGTATAATCAATGCTACAAAGCCGTTATTATTGACTTTAAATGAAATGCGTGGCACGTTTGTTCTGACTGATACCGAGAGCTGGAAATCTGGAATATTTTTTTTTCAACAATAAAGGATTAGCAGTATCAGGATAATGGACGCCGAGCTTGGGGGCTTAGACGCCGTTATCTTAAATTAATACCGTTCACTTCTTTGTTACAAAGTTTTTTCTCGTAATTTCGATAATAACGACCTGAAGTGTTTTAAAGGTGACATTTTCCAGGCCAATGAATGAACTGATGGAGCGAGCAAGACGTGTGATCTGCGACGCAGGAGCGCAAACCTGGAGTTCAGAAGCGGTCACCATAGGGGGTAGAGCAGCCATCATTTATACATTGGGAATATTTAACTGTGAGCTATTCCATATATTACTGCACAACCAGCCTATATACATTGTGATCAGACATGAGATCCACACATCTTATATACAGTAACAGCTATTCATCTATTACTACTGACAACCAGCCTGTATATCATGTGTGAGAGGTTGTCACAGCCCCGCCCCCTGTTACTGACATCACTGATATATAATATAATTACACTGTGATCAGACATGAGATCCACACATCTTATATACAGTGACAGCTATTCATCTATTACTACTGACAACCAGCCTGTATATCATGTGTGAGAGGTTGTCACTGCCCCGCCCCCTGTTACTGACATCACTGATATATAATATAATTACATGTGATCAGACATGAGATACACACATCTTATATACAGTCACAGCTATTCATCTATTACTACTGACAACCAGCCTGTATATCATGTGTGAGAGGTTGTCACAGCTCCGCCCCCTGTTACTGAGATCACTGATATATAATATAATTACACTGTGATCATACATGAGATCCACACATCTTATATACAGTAACAGCTATTCATCTATTACTACTGACAACCAGCCTGTATATCATGTGTGAGGTTGTCACAGCCCCGCCCCCTGTTACTGACATCACTGATATATAATATAATTACACTGTGATCAGACATGAGATCCACACATCTTATATACAGTAACAGCTATTCATCTATTACTACTGACAACCAGCCTGTATATCATGTGTGAGAGGTTGTCACAGCCCCGCCCCCTGTTACTGACATCACTGATATATAATATAATTACACTGTGATCAGACATGAGATCCACACATCTTATATACAGTAACAGCTATTCATCTATTACTACTGACAACCAGCCTGTATATCATGTGTGAGAGGTTGTCACAGCCCCACCCCCTGTTACTGACATCACTGATGTATAATATAATTACATGTGATCAGACATGAGATCCACACATCTTATATACAGTCACAGCTATTCATCTATTACTACTGACAACCAGCCTGTATATCATGTGTGAGAGGTTGTCACAGCTCCGCCCCCTGTTACTGAGATCACTGATATATAATATAATTACACTGTGATCATACATGAGATCCACACATCTTATATACAGTAACAGCTATTCATCTATTACTACTGACAACCAGCCTGTATATCATGTGTGAGGTTGTCACAGCCCCGCCCCCTGTTACTGACATCACTGATATATAATATAATTACACTGTGATCAGACATGAGATCCACACATCTTATATACAGTAACAGCTATTCATCTATTACTACTGACAACCAGCCTGTATATCATGTGTGAGAGGTTGTCACAGCCCCGCCCCCTGTTACTGACATCACTGATATATAATATAATTACACTGTGATCAGACATGAGATCCACACATCTTATATACAGTAACAGCTATTCATCTATTACTACTGACAACCAGCCTGTATATCATGTGTGAGAGGTTGTCACAGCCCCGCCCCCTGTTACTGACATCACTGATATATAATATAATTACACTGTGATCAGACATGAGATCCACACACCTTATATACAGTAACAGCTATTCATCTATTACTACTGACAACCAGCCTGTATATCATGTGTGAGAGGTTGTCACAGACCCGCCCCGTTACTGACATCACTGATATATAATATAATTACATGTGATCAGACATGAGATCCACACATCTTATATACAGTAACAGCTATTCATCTATTACTACTGACAACCAGCCTGTATATCATGTGTGAGAGGTTGTCACAGCCCCGCCCCCTGTTACTGACATCACTGATATATAATATAATTACACTGTGATCAGACATGAGATCCACACATCTTATATACAGTAACAGCTATTCATCTATTACTACTGACAACCAGCCTGTATATCATGTGTGAGAGGTTGTCACAGCCCCGCCCCCTGTTACTGACAGCACTGATATATAATATAATTACATTGTGATCAGACATGAGATCCACACATCTTATATACAGTAACAGCTATTCATCTATTACTACTGACAACCAGGCTCTATATCATGTGTGAGAGGTTGTCACAGCTCCGCCCCCTGTTACTGACATCACTGATATATAATATAATTACACTGTGATCAGACATGAGATCCACACACCTTATATACAGTAACAGCTATTCATCTATTACTACTGACAACCAGCCTGTATATCATGTGTGAGAGGTTGTCACAGACCCGCCCCGTTACTGACATCACTGATATATAATATAATTACATGTGATCAGACATGAGATCCACACATCTTATATACAGTAACAGCTATTCATCTATTACTACTGACAACCAGCCTGTATATCATGTGTGAGAGGTTGTCACAGCCCCGCCCCCTGTTACTGACATGACTGATATATAATATAATTACATGTGATCAGACATGAGATCCACACATCTTATATACAGTAACAGCTATTCATCTATTACTACTGACAACCAGCCTGTATATCATGTGTGAGAGGTTGTCACAGCCCCGCCCCCTGTTACTGACATCACTGATATATAATATAATTACACTGTGATCAGACATGAGATCCACACACCTTATATACAGTAACAGCTATTCATCTATTACTACTGACAACCAGCCTGTATATCATGTGTGAGAGGTTGTCACAGACCCGCCCCGTTACTGACATCACTGATATATAATATAATTACATGTGATCAGACATGAGATCCACACATCTTATATACAGTAACAGCTATTCATCTATTACTACTGACAACCAGCCTGTATATCATGTGTGAGAGGTTGTCACAGCCCCGCCCCCTGTTACTGACATCACTGATATATAATATAATTACACTGTGATCAGACATGAGATCCACACATCTTATATACAGTAACAGCTATTCATCTATTACTACTGACAACCAGCCTGTATATCATGTGTGAGAGGTTGTCACAGACCCGCCCCGTTACTGACATCACTGATATATAATATAATTACATGTGATCAGACATGAGATCCACACATCTTATATACAGTAACAGCTATTCATCTATTACTACTGACAACCAGCCTGTATATCATGTGTGAGAGGTTGTCACAGCCCCGCCCCCTGTTACTGACATGACTGATATATAATATAATTACATGTGATCAGACATGAGATCCACACATCTTATATACAGTAACAGCTATTCATCTATTACTACTGACAACCAGCCTGTATATCATGTGTGAGAGGTTGTCACAGCCCCGCCCCCTGTTACTGACATCACTGATATATAATATAATTACACTGTGATCAGACATGAGATCCACACACCTTATATACAGTAACAGCTATTCATCTATTACTACTGACAACCAGCCTGTATATCATGTGTGAGAGGTTGTCACAGACCCGCCCCGTTACTGACATCACTGATATATAATATAATTACATGTGATCAGACATGAGATCCACACATCTTATATACAGTAACAGCTATTCATCTATTACTACTGACAACCAGCCTGTATATCATGTGTGAGAGGTTGTCACAGCCCCGCCCCCTGTTACTGACATCACTGATATATAATATAATTACACTGTGATCAGACATGAGATCCACACATCTTATATACAGTAACAGCTATTCATCTATTACTACTGACAACCAGCCTGTATATCATGTGTGAGAGGTTGTCACAGCCCCACCCCCTGTTACTGACATCACTGATATATAATATAATTACATGTGATCAGACATGAGATCCACACATCTTATATACAGTCACAGCTATTCATCTATTACTACTGACAACCAGCCTGTATATCATGTGTGAGAGGTTGTCACAGCTCCGCCCCCTGTTACTGAGATCACTGATATATAATATAATTACACTGTGATCATACATGAGATCCACACATCTTATATACAGTAACAGCTATTCATCTATTACTACTGACAACCAGCCTGTATATCATGTGTGAGGTTGTCACAGCCCCGCCCCCTGTTACTGACATCACTGATATATAATATAATTACACTGTGATCAGACATGAGATCCACACATCTTATATACAGTAACAGCTATTCATCTATTACTACTGACAACCAGCCTGTATATCATGTGTGAGAGGTTGTCACAGCCCCGCCCCCTGTTACTGACATCACTGATATATAATATAATTACACTGTGATCAGACATGAGATCCACACATCTTATATACAGTAACAGCTATTCATCTATTACTACTGACAACCAGCCTGTATATCATGTGTGAGAGGTTGTCACAGCCCCGCCCCCTGTTACTGACATCACTGATATATAATATAATTACACTGTGATCAGACATGAGATCCACACACCTTATATACAGTAACAGCTATTCATCTATTACTACTGACAACCAGCCTGTATATCATGTGTGAGAGGTTGTCACAGACCCGCCCCGTTACTGACATCACTGATATATAATATAATTACATGTGATCAGACATGAGATCCACACATCTTATATACAGTAACAGCTATTCATCTATTACTACTGACAACCAGCCTGTATATCATGTGTGAGAGGTTGTCACAGCCCCGCCCCCTGTTACTGACATCACTGATATATAATATAATTACACTGTGATCAGACATGAGATCCACACATCTTATATACAGTAACAGCTATTCATCTATTACTACTGACAACCAGCCTGTATATCATGTGTGAGAGGTTGTCACAGCCCCGCCCCCTGTTACTGACAGCACTGATATATAATATTATTACATTGTGATCAGACATGAGATCCACACATCTTATATACAGTAACAGCTATTCATCTATTACTACTGACAACCAGGCTCTATATCATGTGTGAGAGGTTGTCACAGCTCCGCCCCCTGTTACTGACATCACTGATATATAATATAATTACACTGTGATCAGACATGAGATCCACACACCTTATATACAGTAACAGCTATTCATCTATTACTACTGACAACCAGCCTGTATATCATGTGTGAGAGGTTGTCACAGACCCGCCCCGTTACTGACATCACTGATATATAATATAATTACATGTGATCAGACATGAGATCCACACATCTTATATACAGTAACAGCTATTCATCTATTACTACTGACAACCAGCCTGTATATCATGTGTGAGAGGTTGTCACAGCCCCGCCCCCTGTTACTGACATGACTGATATATAATATAATTACATGTGATCAGACATGAGATCCACACATCTTATATACAGTCACAGCTATTCATCTATTACTACTGACAACCAGCCTGTATATCATGTGTGAGAGGTTGTCACAGCCCCGCCCCCTGTTACTGACATCACTGATATATAATATAATTACACTGTGATCAGACATGAGATCCACACATCTTATATACAGTGACAGCTATTCATCTATTACTACTGACAACCAGCCTGTATATCATGTGTGAGAGGTTGTCACAGCCCCGCCCCCTGTTACTGACATCACTGATATATAATATAATTACACTGTGATCAGACATGAGATCCACACATCTTATATACAGTGACAGCTATTCATCTATTACTACTGACAACCAGCCTGTATATCATGTGTGAGAGGTTGTCACAGCCCCGCCCCCTGTTACTGACATCACTGATATATAATATAATTACACTGTGATCAGACATGAGATCCACACATCTTATATACAGTGACAGCTATTCATCTATTACTACTGACAACCAGCCTGTATATCATGTGTGAGAGGTTGTCACAGCCCCGCCCCCTGTTACTGACATCACTGATATATAATATAATTACACTGTGATCAGACATGAGATCCACACATCTTATATACAGTCACAGCTATTCATCTATTACTACTGACAACCAGCCTGTATATCATGTGTGAGAGGTTGTCACAGCCCGCCCCCTGTTACTGACATCACTGATATATAATATAATTACATGTGATCAGACATGAGATCCACACATCTTATATACAGAAACAGCTATTCATCTATTACCACTGATAACCAGCCTGTATACCATGTGTGAGAGATTGTCACAGCCCCGCCCCCTGTTACTGACATCACTGATATATAATATAATTACATTGTGATCAGACATGAGATCCACACATCTTATATACAGTCACAGCTATTCATCTATTACTACTGACAACCAGCCTGTATATCATGTGTGAGAGGTTGTCACAGCCCCGCCCCCTGTTACTGACATCACTGATATATAATATAATTACATTGTGATCAGACATGAGATCCACACATCTTATATACAGTAACAGCTATTCATCTATTACTACTGACAACCAGCCTGTATATCATGTGTGAGAGGTTGTCACAGCCCCGCCCCCTGTTACTGACATCACTGATATATAATATAATTACATTGTGATCAGACATGAGATCCACACATCTTACATACAGTAACAGCTATTCATCTATTACTACTGACAACCAGCCTGTATATCATGTGTGAGAGGTTGTCACAGCTCCGCCTCCTGTTACTGACATCACTGATATATAATATAATTACACTGTGATCAGACATGAGATCCACACATCTTATATACAGTAACAGCTATTAATCTATTACTACTGACAACCAGCCTGTATATCATGTGTGAGAGGTTGTCACAGATCCGCCCCCTGTTACTGACAACCAGCCTGTATATCATGTGTGAGAGGTTGTCACAGCCCCGCCCCCTGTTACTGACATCACTGATATATAATATAATTACACTGTGATCAGACATGAGATCCACACATCTTATATACAGTAACAGCTATTCATCTATTACTACTGACTACCAGCCTGTATATCATGTGTGAGAGGTTGTCACAGCCCCGCCCCCTGTTACTGACAACCAGCCTGTATATCATGTGTGAGAGGTTGTCACAGCCCCGCCCCGCTTCTAATTTTTTTAAATATTTGACTCTAATGGAGATTACAGACATGATGAAAGTTGCTAACACTGGCCGCCTATAGAGCTGTACTAGGTGTTGATGTTGGAATTTCTGTAAAGTGAAGCATCGCTGCATTTCTGCGGACATTATTATATTAGATCTGGATGAATCTGCATTATAGACTTGTACAGTGCAGTAGATTTCCTTTTCTGTTGGATTTGTCATTTGTATTATGTGACAGTTCTGGCGCGAGCTCAAGGCTCAGACACATTTACAGCTCGGGTTTGGAAGTTCTTTGTAATAAGCGCTGATTTGCATGTATGTAAATATATGCAGATTGTGTGCTTAGTTTTATTCCTGCACATCTGGACACCCTAAAGGGAGTAGGGGTTGGATAAGAAAGGAATCTACATAAATTATGATGCTGATTCCAGCTCGTGGTTTGGCATAATGTGAAAGACAAGAAATATAACTTACGGATATTGTGCGCAACGAGTAAAATGGCAGCTGCTGCAAAATTAAGAGAAATGCAGATTACAGGGCGGGCTGAATGGAGAATGTTAATGAAGTGAATTACAAGAGATTTCTAGATTTTCTATATTATAAAAAATTAAAATGTCCAACCCCATAACTTCCTGCCCCTCTCTGATACGTATACAATGTATAATAACTTCCTGCCCCTCTCTGATACGTATACAATGTATAATAACTTCCTGCCTCTATATGATACGTATACAATGTATAATAACTTCCTGCCCCTCTCTGATACGTATACAATGTATAATAACTTCCTGCCCCTCTCTGATACGTATACAATGTATAATAACTTCCTGCCTCTATATGATACGTATACAATGTATAATAACTTCCTGCCCCTCTCTGATACGTATACAATGTATAATAACTTCCTGCCTCTATATGATACGTATACAATGTATAATAACTTCCTGCCCCTCTCTGATACGTATACAATGTATAATAACTTCCTGCCTCTCTCTGATACCTATACAATGTATAATAACTTCCTGCCCCTCTCTGATACCTATACAATGTATAATAACTTCCTGCCCCTCTCTGATACGTATACAATGTATAATAACTTCCTGCCCCTCTCTAATACGTATACAATGTATAATAACTTCCTGCCTCTCTCTGATACCTATACAATGTATAATAACTTCCTGCCCCTCTCTGATACGTATACAATGTATAATAACTTCCTGCCCCTCTCTGATACGTATACAATGTATAATAACTTCCTGCCCCTCTCTGATATGTATACAATGGATAATAACTTCCTGCCACTATATGATACATATACAATGTATAATAACTTCCTGCCTCTATATGATACGTATACAATGTATAATAACTTCCTGCCCCTCTCTGATACGTACACAATGTATAATAACTTCCTGCCCCTCTCTGATACGTATACAATGTATAATAACTTCCTGCCTCTATATGATACGTATACAATGTATAATAACTTCCTGCCCCTCTCTGATACGTATACAATGTATAATAACTTCCTGCCCCTCTCTGATACGTATACAATGTATAATAACTTCCTGCCTCTGTATGATACGTATACAATGTATAATAACTTCCTGCCCCTCTCTGATACGTATACAATGTATAATAACTTCCTGCCTCTCTCTGATACGTATACAATGTATAATAACTTCCTGCCCCTCTCTGATACGTATACAATGTATAATAACTTCCTGCCCCTCTCTGATACGTATACAATGTATAATAACTTCCTGCCCCTCTCTGATACGTATACAATGTATAATAACTTCCTGCTGCTCTCTGATACCTATACAATGTATAATAACTTCCTGCCCCTCTCTGATACGTACACAATGTATAATAACTTCCTGCCCCTCTCTGATACGTATACTGTTAGGGATCTGCTAGGTACTACGTCTAGGTATACTCCTGGGATTAATCAATCCACACCTGAGGCCAGACCTGTTCGACTGACACCATCTCCCACCAACCAGGGTGGCAGGCTCAGGAGTGGGAGAGCCTATCGCGGCCTGGTCAGTCGGAGTTAGCTCCGCCCCCTGCCCTTTATTACCTGCCGTGTTCTCTTCCTCAGTGCTTGTAATTCTTTTGGATTCCTGGCCCCACTGCTGCTTGCTCCAGCCTGCTTCTGCCGTGCTTCTGCCTTGCTGCAGTTCTGCTTCACCTGCTTTGCTTTGCCTCTGGCTTGCTTCCTCCTCCGTGCTCACTTGGGTATCCTCCACTTCATCCTGGTCCGGACTACTCATTCACCGCCCCGTTTCCCCGTGGCGTTCCGTGGGCGACCGCCCCTTCCCTTGCGTGTTCCCTGTTTGTTCTCCCGTGCACTTAGACAGCGTAGGGACCGCCGCCCAGTTGTACCCCGTCGCCTAGGGCGGGTCGTTGCAAGTAGGCAGGGACAGGGCGGTGGGTAGATTAGGGCTCACTTTCCCTTCACCTCCTTCCTGCCATTACATAATTACAAGCCCATACCTAGTCTACCATTTCTCCTACGCTGACGCTATCATGGACCCCCTTGAGACCCTGGCCCAGCAGATGCAGGGCCTCTCCCTACAGGTCCAGGCCCTGGCCCAGAGGGTCAACCAGGGTGACGCTGCCTTGGTAGTTCCCCTTACCTCACCTCTAGAACCCGACCTCAAGTTACCTGACCGGTTCTCAGGGGACCGTAAGACGTTTCTCTCCTTCCGGGAGAGTTGCAGACTGTATTTCCGCCTAAAACCCCACTCCTCAGGTTCCGAGAACCAGCGGGTGGGTATCATCATATCCCGACTCCAGGAAGGGCCCCAAGAGTGGGCCTTCTCCTTGGCACCTGACGCCCCTGAACTTTCCTCTGTTGATCGTTTTTTCTCTGCCCTCGGACTCATTTACGACGAGACTGACAGGACTGCTTTAGCCGAGAGTCAGCTGGTGACCTTACGTCAGGGTAGGAGACCGGTTGAGGAGTACTGTTCTGATTTTAGAAAGTGGTGCGTAGCTTCTCGATGGAACGATCCGGCCCTAAGGTGCCAGTTTAGGTTAGGATTATCTGACGCCCTGAAGGATCTGCTGGTTAGCTACCCCTCTTCTGACTCCCTTGACCAGGTTATGGCCCTAGCAGTACGACTTGACCGACGTCTCAGGGAACGTCAGCTTGAACGCTTCAATGTGCTCCCCTCTGACTTTTCTGCGATCCCCCCCGGGGTCCCGCCTCCTCGCCCCTCCACGGAGGACTCGGAGGTACCTATGCAACTCGGGGCCTCCATGTCCCCTCGACAACGTAGGGAGTTTCGCAGAATGAATGGTCTCTGCTTCTACTGTGGGGACGACAAGCATCTTCTGAACACCTGTCCCAGGCGCAAGAATAAGAAGCCGGAAAACTTCCGCGCCTAAGTGATCATCGGGGAGGTCACTTGGGCGCACAGGTATTTCCCGTTAATGTGAAACGCAATAAAATTTTGCTTCCCTTTCAGGTCTCGTTTGCTGGCCGGGCTGCCACGGGCAGTGCTTTCGTGGATTCAGGGTCATCTGCTAATATCATGTCTGTGGAATTTGCTATGTCTCTAAAAATGCCATTTATTGATTTACCTTATCCTATCCCTGTAGTGGGTATCGACTCAACTCCCCTTGCTAATGGTTATGTTACTCAGCATACTCCTGTTTTTGAACTCCTGGTTGGCTCCATGCATTTGGAGCAGTGCTCTGTACTGGTGATGCAGGGATTATCGTCTGATCTGGTATTAGGTCTTCCCTGGTTGCAGTTGCATAATCCCACGTTTGATTGGAATACTGGGGATCTCACCAAATGGGGTAATGAATGTCTTATGTCATGTCTTTCTGTTAACTCTATTTCTCCCCGGGAGGAGGTAAACACGCTTCCTGAGTTTGTTCAGGACTTCGCCGATGTGTTTTCTAAGGAGGCCTCCGAGGTGTTGCCCCCTCATAGAGATTACGATTGCACCATCGATTTGGTGCCTGGTGCCAAGCATCCTAAGGGGAGGATATTTAATCTTTCATGTCCTGAACGTGAAGCCATGAGGGTATATATCCAAGAATGCCTGGCCAAGGGTTTCATTCGCCCCTCGACTTCTCCTGTAGGTGCTGGCTTCTTCTTCGTGGGGAAGAAGGATGGTGGTCTTAGGCCGTGCATTGATTATCGTAACCTGAATAAGGTCACCGTAAGGAACCAGTACCCACTTCCTTTGATTCCGGATCTTTTTAATCAGGTTCAGGGAGCCCAATGGTTTTCTAAGTTCGATCTACGTGGGGCATATAACCTTATCCGCATCAAAGAGGGGGATGAGTGGAAAACTGCGTTCAACACACCCGAGGGTCATTTCGAATACCTGGTCATGCCCTTTGGGTTGTGTAATGCCCCTGCCGTCTTCCAGAATTTTATTAATGAAATCCTGAGAGATTACCTGGGTAATTTTCTTGTTGTGTACCTTGATGACATACTGGTGTTTTCCAAGGACTGGTCCTCCCACGTGGAGCATGTCAGGAAGGTGCTCCAGGTCCTTCGGGAGAATAATCTGTTTGCTAAGACTGAAAAATGTGTCTTTGGGGTACAGGAGATACCATTTTTAGGGCAAATCCTCACTCCTCATGAATTCCGCATGGACCCTGCCAAGGTTCAGGCTGTGGCGGAATGGGTCCAACCTGCCTCCCAGAAGGCGCTACAGTGTTTTTTAGGTTTCGCCAACTATTACAGGAGATTTATTGCCAACTTCTCGGTCGTCGCTAAGCCTCTTACGGACCTTACTCGCAAGGGTGCTGATGTCCTCCATTGGCCCCCTGAGGCTGTCCAGGCCTTTGAGACCCTCAAGAAGTGCTTTATCTCGGCCCCCGTGCTGATTCAGCCCAACCAAGAGGAGCCATTTATTGTGGAGGTTGACGCATCCGAGGTGGGAGTGGGGGCTGTCTTGTCCCAGGGTACCAGCTCCCTCACCCATCTCCGCCCCTGTGCTTACTTCTCTAGGAAGTTTTCGCCCACGGAGAGTAACTATGATATTGGCAACCGCGAACTTCTAGCCATTAAATGGGCTTTTGAGGAGTGGCGGCACTTCCTGGAGGGGGCTAGGTACCAGGTAACGGTCCTTACGGATCACAAGAATCTGGTTTTCCTAGAATCGGCCCGGGGGCTTAATCCTAGACAAGCTCGGTGGGCACTATTCTTTACCAGATTTAATTTCTTGGTTACCTATAGGGCTGGGTCCAAGAATATTAAGGCTGATGCCCTGTCACGTAGTTTCATGGCCAATCCTCCTTCTGAGAAGGATCCTGCTTGTATTTTACCCCCTGGTATAATCGTTTCTGCCACGGATTCTGATTTGGCTTCTGATATTGCGGCTGATCAGGGTGCAGCTCCCGGGAACGTCCCGGGGGACAAACTGTTTGTTCCCCTGCAATACCGGCTAAGGGTACTCAGGGAAAACCATGACTCCGCTCTATCTGGTCATCCTGGCATCTTGGGCACCAAACACCTCATTACCAGAAACTATTGGTGGCCTGGGTTGCCTAAAGACGTTAGGGCTTACGTCGCCGCTTGTGAGGTTTGCGCTAGGTCCAAAACCCCTAGGTCCCGACCTGCGGGCCTACTACGTTCCTTGCCCATTCCCCAGAGACCTTAGACCCATATCTCCATGGATTTTATCACTGATTTGCCTCCATCTCAGGGCAAGTCGGTGGTGTGGGTGGTAGTAGACCGCTTCAGCAAGATGTGCCACTTTGTGCCCCTTAAGAAGCTACCTAAAGCCAAGACGTTAGCTTCTTTGTTTGTGAAACACATCCTGCGTCTCCATGGGGCCCCAGTCAATATCGTTTCTGACAGGGGGGTACAATTAGTTTCCTTATTTTGGAGAGCTTTTTGTAAAAAGTTGGAGATTGATCTGTCCTTCTCCTCCGCCTTCCATCCCGAAACTAATGGTCAAACGGAAAGGACTAACCAATCCCTGGAACAATATTTAAGGTGTTTCATCTCTGACTGTCAATTCGATTGGGTCTCATTCCTTCCCCTTGCTGAATTTTCCCTGAATAACCGGGTCAGTAACTCGTCAGGGGTCTCCCCGTTTTTCTGTAATTTCGGGTTTAACCCAAGATTCTCCTCCGTTTCCCCTGGTTGTTCCAATAATCCTGAGGTAGAGGATGTTCATCGGGAACTGTGCACTGTCTGGGCCCAGGTTCAGAAGAATCTAGAGGCGTCCCAGAGCGCACAAAAGATTCAGGCGGATAGTAGACGTTCTGCTAACCCCCGGTTTGTCGTCGGGGATTTGGTCTGGTTGTCGTCCAGGAACTTGCGCCTTAAGGTCCCGTCCAGGAAGTTTGCTCCCCGATTTATTGGACCTTATAAGATCATTGAAGTCCTCAACCCTGTATCCTTCCGTCTGGAGCTCCCCCCATCCTTTCGCATACATGACGTCTTCCATGCCTCCCTCCTTAAACGCTGCTCCCCGTCCTGGTCCCCCTCGAGGAAACCTCCTGTTCCCGTTCTCACCCCTGAGGGGGTGGAATTCGAGGTGGCCAAGATTGTGGACAGTAGGATGGTCCAGGGCTCCCTCCAGTACCTGGTCCATTGGAGAGGATACGGGCCGGAGGAGAGGACTTGGGTACCTGCCCGTGATGTTCACGCTGGGGTATTGATCAGGAGGTTCCACCTTCTCTTCCCTACTAAACCGGGACCTCTTAGTAAGGGTCCGGTGGCCCCTCATAAAAGGGGGAGTACTGTTAGGGATCTGCCAGGTACTACGTCTAGGTATACTCCTGGGATTAATCAATCCACACCTGAGGCCAGACCTGTTCGACTGACACCATCTCCCGCCAACCAGGGTGGCAGGCTCAGGAGTGGGAGAGCCTATCGCGGCCTGGTCAGTCGGAGTTAGCTCCGCCCCCTGCCCTTTATTACCTGCTGTGTTCTCCTCCTCAGTGCTTGTAATTCTTCTGGATTCCTGGCCCCACTGCTGCTTGCTCCAGCCTGCTTCTGCCGTGCTTCTGCCTTGCTGCTGTTCTGCTTGACCTGCTTTGCTTTGCCTCTGGCTTGCTTCCTCCTCTGTGCTCACTTGGGTATCCTCCACTTCATCCTGATCCGGACTACTCATTCACCGCCCCGCGACCGCCCCTTCCCTTGCGTGTTCCCTGTTTGTTCTCCCGTGCACTTAGACAGCGTAGGGACCGCCGCCCAGTTGTACCCCGTCGCCTAGGGCGGGTCGTTGCAAGTAGGCAGGGAAAGGGCGGTGGGTAGATTAGGGCTCACTTTCCCTTCACCTCCTTCCTGCCATTACATATACAATGTATAATAACGTCCTGCCTCTATATGATACGTATACAATGTATAATAACTTCCTGCCTCTATATGATACGTATACAATGTATAATAACTTCCTGCTCCTCTCTGATACGTATACAATGTATAATAACTTCCTGCCTCTCTCTGATACGTATACAATGTATAATAACTTCCTGCCTCTCTCTGATACGTATACAATGTATAATAACTTCCTGCCCCTCTCTGATATGTATACAATGTATAATAACTTCCTGCCCCTCTCTGATACGTATACAATGTATAATAACTTCCTGCCCCTCTCTGATACGTATACAATGTATAATAACTTCCTGCTCCTCTCTGATACCTATACAATGTATAATAACCTCCTGCCTCTCTCTGATACATATACAATGTATAATAACTTCCTGCTCCTCTCTGATACGTATACAATGTATAATAACGTCCTGCCCCTCTCTGATACCTATACAATGTATAATAACTTACTGCCTCTCTCTGATACGTATACAATGTATAATAACTTCCTGCCTCTCTCTGATACGTATACAATGTATAATAACTTCCTGCCTCTATATGATACATATACAATGTATAATAACTTCCTGCCCCTCTCTGATACCTATACAATGTATAATAACTTCCTGCCTCTATATGATACGTATACAATGTATAATAACTTCCTGCCCCTCTCTGATATGTATACAATGTATAATAACTTCCTGCCTCTCTCTGATACGTATACAATGTATAATAACTTCCTGCCTCTCTCTGATACGTATACAATATATAACAACTTCCTGCCTCTATATGATACGTATACAATGTATAATAACTTCCTGCCCCTCTCTGATATGTATACAATGGATAATAACTTCCTGCCACTATATGATACGTATACAATGTATAATAACTTCCTGCCCCTATCTGATACCTATACAATGTATAATAACTTCCTGCCCCTCTCTGATACCTATACAATGTATAATAACTTCCTGCCCCTCTCTGATACGTATACAATGTATAATAACTTCCTGCCATTACATATACAATGTATAACAACTTCCTGCCCCTATCTGATACCTATACAATGTATAATAACTTCCTGCCCCTCTCTGATACCTATACAATGTATAATAACTTCCTGCCCCTCTCTGATACGTATACAATGTATAATAACTTCCTGCCCATCTCTGATACGTATACAATGTATAATAACTTCCTGCCCCTCTCTGATACGTATACAATGTATAATAACTTCCTGTCTCTCTCTGATACCTATACAATGTATAATAACTTCCTGTCTCTCTCTGATACGTATACAATGTATAATAACTTCCTGCCTCTCTCTGATACGTATACAATGTATAATAACTTCCTGCCTCTCTCTGATACCTATACAATGTATAATAACTTCCTGCCCCTCTCTGATACGTATACAATGTATAATAACTTCCTGCCCCTCTCTGATACGTATACAATGTATAATAACTTCCTGCCTCTCTCTGATACGTATATAACTTCCTGCCTCTATATGATACGTATACAATGTATAATAACTTCCTGCCCCTCTCTGATATGTATACAATGTATAATAACTTCCTGCCTCTCTCTGATACGTATACAATGTATAATAACTTCCTGCCTCTCTCTGATACGTATACAATATATAACAACTTCCTGCCTCTATATGATACGTATACAATGTATAATAACTTCCTGCCCCTCTCTGATATGTATACAATGGATAATAACTTCCTGCCACTATATGATACGTATACAATGTATAATAACTTCCTGCCCCTATCTGATACCTATACAATGTATAATAACTTCCTGCCCCTCTCTGATACCTATACAATGTATAATAACTTCCTGCCCCTCTCTGATACGTATACAATGTATAATAACTTCCTGCCCATCTCTGATACGTATACAATGTATAATAACTTCCTGCCCCTCTCTGATACGTATACAATGTATAATAACTTCCTGTCTCTCTCTGATACCTATACAATGTATAATAACTTCCTGTCTCTCTCTGATACGTATACAATGTATAATAACTTCCTGCCTCTCTCTGATACGTATACAATGTATAATAACTTCCTGCCTCTCTCTGATACCTATACAATGTATAATAACTTCCTGCCCCTCTCTGATACCTATACAATGTATAATAACTTCCTGCCCCTCTCTGATACGTATACAATGTATAATAACTTCCTGCCTCTCTCTGATACGTATACAATGTATAATAACTTCCTGCCCCTCTCTGATACGTATACAATGTATAATAACTTCCTGCCTCTCTCTGATACGTATATAATAACTTCCTGCCTCTATATGATACGTATACAATGTATAATAACTTCCTGCCCCTCTCTGATATGTATACAATGTATAATAACTTCCTGCCCCTATATGATACATATACAATGTATAATAACTTCCTGCCCCTCTCTGATATGTATACAATGGATAATAACTTCCTGCCACTATATGATACGTATACAATGTATAATAACTTCCTGCCCCTATCTGATACGTATACAATGTATAATAACTTCCTGCCCATCTCTGATACGTATACAATGTATAATAACTTCCTGCCCCTCTCTGATACGTATACAATGTATAATAACTTCCTGCCTCTATATGATACGTATACAATGTATAATAACTTCCTGCCCCTCTCTGATACGTATACAATGTATAATAACTTCCTGCCCATCTCTGATACGTATACAATGTATAATAACTTCCTGCCCCTCTCTGATACGTATACAATGTATAATAACTTCCTGCCTCTCTCTGATACCTATACAATGTATAATAACCTCCTGCCTCTCTCTGATACCTATACAATGTATAATAACTTCCTGCCCCTCTCTGATACGTATACAATGTATAATAACTTCCTGCCTCTCTCTGATACGTATACAATGTATAATAACTTCCTGCCTCTATATGAAACGTATACAATGTATAATAACTTCCTGCCTCTATATGAAACGTATACAATGTATAATAACTTCCTGCCTCTCTCTGATACGTATACAATGTATAATAACTTCCTGCCTCTCTCTGATACGTATACAATGTATAATAACTTCCTGCCTCTCTCTGATACGTATACAATGTATAATAACTTCCTGCTGCTCTCTGATACCTATACAATGTATAATAACTTCCTGCCCCTCTCTGATACCTATACAATGTATAATAACTTCCTGCCTCTATATGAAACGCATACAATGTATAATAACTTCCTGCCTCTCTCTGATACGTATACAATGTATAATAACTTCCTGCCTCTCTCTGATACGTATACAATGTATAATAACTTCCTGCCCCTATATGATACGTATACAATGTATAATAACTTCCTGCCTCTCTCTGATACGTATACAATGTATAATAACTTCCTGCCTCTCTCTGATACGTATACAATGTATAATAACTTCCTGCCTCTCTATGATACGTATACAATGTATAATAACTTCCTGCCTCTATATGAAACGTAAACAATGTATAATAACTTCCTGCCCCTATATGATACGTATACAATGTATAATAACTTCCTGCCTCTCTCTGATACGTATACAATGTATAATAACTTCCTGCCTCTATATGAAACGTATACAATGTATAATAACTTCCTGCCTCTATATGATACGTATACAATGTATAATAACTTCCTGCCTCTATATGATACGTATACAATGTATAATAACTTCCTGCCTCTATATGAAACGTATACAATGTATAATAACTTCCTGCCTCTATATGATACGTATACAATGTATAATAACTTCCTGCCTCTCTCTGATACCTATACAATGTATAATAACTTCCTGCCTCTCTCTGATACGTATACAATGTATAATAACTTCCTGCCTCTCTCTGATACGTATACAATGTATAATAACTTCCTGCTGCTCTCTGATACCTATACAATGTATAATAACTTCCTGCCCCTCTCTGATACCTATACAATGTATAATAACTTCCTGCCTCTATATGAAACGTATACAATGTATAATAACTTCCTGCCTCTCTCTGATACGTATACAATGTATAATAACTTCCTGCCTCTATATGAAACGTATACAATGTATAATAACTTCCTGCCTCTCTCTGATTCGTACACAATGTATAATAACTTCCTGCCCCTCTCTGATACGTATACAATGTATAATAACTTCCTGCCCCTCTCTGATACCTATACAATGTATAATAACTTCCTGCCTCTATATGAAACGTATACAATGTATAATAACTTCCTGCCTCTCTCTGATACGTATACAATGTATAATAACTTCCTGCCTCTATATGAAACGTATACAATGTATAATAACTTCCTGCCCCTATATGATACGTATACAATGTATAATAACTTCCTGCCTCTCTCTGATACGTATACAATGTATAATAACTTCCTGCCTCTATATGAAACGTATACAATGTATAATAACTTCCTGCCTCTATATGATACGTATACAATGTATAATAACTTCCTGCCCCTCTCTGATACGTATACAATGTATAATAACTTCCTGCCTCTATATGATACGTATACAATGTATAATAACTTCCTGCCTCTATATGATACGTATACAATGTATAATAACTTCCTGCCCCTATATGATACGTATACAATGTATAATAACTTCCTGCCTCTATATGATACGTATACAATGTATAATAACTTCCTGCCTCTCTCTGATACGTATACAATGTATAATAACTTCCTGCCTCTCTCTGATACGTATACAATGTATAATAACTTCCTGCCCCTATATGATACGTATACAATGTATAATAACTTCCTGCCTCTATATGATACGTATACAATGTATAATAACTTCCTGCCTCTCTCTGATATGTATACAATGTATAATAACTTCCTGCTGCTCTCTGATACCTATACAATGTATAATAACTTCCTGCCCCTCTCTGATACCTATACAATGTATAATAACTTCCTGCCCCTCTCTGATACCTATACAATGTATAATAACTTCCTGCCTCTATATGAAACGTATACAATGTATAATAACTTCCTGCCACTCTCCGATAATATGTAATAACTATTTGGCACTTTCAGTTATGGAATACGTATTTCCTTCCCTCGCAAACAGCGATTTTGCTAAAATGCAACAATTTCACAATTTCTCCCTGTGATTGTTCTGAGCGGTGGAGAATTTCTCGTCAACTTTAGGCAATACCAACAGATCTAGAAGACGAGTCAGCTGACCGCTTACCGAACCGGACGAAAACCAGAAGGAGACATCGTCCCAATTATCATTAATGTGAATCTAGGATGGTACATTACTGAACACGGCTTCTCCACCTCTTTTGCATAGAGCGCTGTTGGACTTGGGTGGAGGGGGGTATTTCAATGTACCAAAAAATGTCTCGCGGCAATATCCTACATTTCTAAAAAAAAATAAAAAATTGTGCCGATTTCACAATATATATTTATAGTTGCTCAATCGGATTTCCTGACACAGAACTCCAAATCTGCATAGACGTAGGGGGGAATTTATTGACTTTTCTGCGCCAGTTCTCTAACATAGAAATATTGCAAACTGAACATTAGTGGAAATTTGCTGTAAAAATGAGAAATGTAATGCCATTTACTTCATTTTCGCACTTTCTACAACAGTGGGCAAGGCCTCGTTCACATGGCAATATTTTGGTTAGTAATTTGCAAAAGTATTTGTAAGCCAAAACCTGGAGTGGAACCTGCACAGAGAAAAAGTAGAAGGGAAATCTCTAAACCTCGGTGTTTTGTAACTATTAATGGTTTTAGCTCACAAATACTGAAATAAATCCTGTCGTCTGAAAGAAGCCTAAAGTTTATCTTAATGGTCGGGGCTTGGCAAATTTATCATAATTTACAACATTGTAATCTAACTCTATGGGAGCTGTATACATCTGTATGTAGTGAGCTCCCTCTAGTGGTGGCTGCAGGTAGCAGAATGTTATCATGTAACTCTATGGGAGCTGTATACATCTGTATGTAGTGAGTTCCCTCTAGTGGTGGCTGCAGGTAGCAGAATGTTATCATGTAACTATGGGAGCTGTATATATCTGTATGTAGTGAGCTCCCCCTAGTGGTGGCTTCAGGCAGCAGAATGTTATCATGTAACTCTATGGGAGCTGTATATATCTGTATGTTGTGATCACCTCCTAGTGGTGGCTGCAGGCAGCAGAATGTTATCATGTAACTCTATGGGAGCTGTATATATCTGTATGTAGTGAGCTCCCCCTAGTGGTGGCTGCAGGCAGCAGAATGTTATCATGTAACACTATGGGAGCTGTATACATCTTTATGTTGTGATCACCTCCTAGTGGTGGCTGCAGACAGCATAATGTTATCATGAAGCTCGATGGGAGCTGTATATATATATCTGTATGTAGTAAGCTCCCCCTAGTGGTGGCTGCAGGCAGAAGAATGTTATCATGAAGCTTTATTGGAGCTGTAGTGAGCTCCTCCTAGTGGTGGCTGCAGGCAGCAGAATGTTATGTAACTCTATGGGAGCTGTATACATCTGTATGTTGTGATCACCTCCTAGTGATGGCTGCAGACAACATAATGTTATCATGAAGCTCTATGGGTGCTGTATATATATGTAAAGGATCTGCCAGACACAGCTTCTGTGTCAACGCCCGTGGTTAGTCAGTCTGCACCTGCTCCTAAGTCTGATAGAGTGACTCCTTCGTCTACCACTCAGGCTGGGATGCTGAGGAGTGGGAGAGCCTATCACAGCCTGGCCAGACGGAGCTAGCTCCCTTCCCTCTGTCTATTTATACCTTCATTTCCTGCTTCTCCTTTGCCTGTGATTCTGCTTGTTTCCTAGCTCTGTTTCTGCTGCTTGTACTATTGTCCTCTGCTTCATATTGACCCTGGCTTTACTGACTACTCTCTTGCTCTGTGTTTGGTACCTCGTACACTCCTGGTTTGACTCGGCTCGTTCACTACTCTTGTTGCTCACGGTGTTGCCGTGGGCATCTGCCCCTTTTCCCTTAGCTTTTTTGTACCCTTGTCTGTCTGTCTGTCGTGCACATAGTGAGAGTAGGGACCGTCGCCCAGTTGTACGCCGTCGCCTAGAATGGGCCGTTGCAAGTAGGCAGGGACTGAGTGGCGGGTAGATTAGGGCTCACCTGTCTGTCTCCCTACCCCGATATTACAATATATCTGTATGTAGTAAGCTTCCCCTAGTGGTGGCTGCAGTCAGTAGAATGATATTGTGTAACTCTATGGGAGCTGTATATATAGCTGTATGTAGTGAGCGCCCCCTAGCGGTGGCTGCAGGCAGCAAAATGTTATCATGTAACTATGGGTGCAGTATATACCAGTATATAGTGAGCTCCCCCTAGTGGTGGCTTCAGTCAGTAGAATGATATTATGTAACTCTATGGGAGCTGTATATATCTGTATGTAGTGAGCTCCCCCTAGTGGTGTATGCAGGCAGCAGAATGTTATCATGTAACTCTATGGGAGCTGTATATATCTGTATGTAGTGAGCGCCCCCTAGTGGTGACTGCATGCAGCAGAATGTTATCATGTAACTCTATGGGAGCTGTATATATCTGTATATAGTGAGCTCCCCCTAGTGGTGGCTGCAGTCAGTAGAATGATATTATGTAACTCTATGGGAGCTGTATATATCTGTATGTAGTGAGCTCCCCCTAGTGGTGTATGCAGGCAGCAGAATGTTATCATGTAACTCTATGGGAGCTGTATATATCTGTATGTAGTGAGCGCCCCCTAGTGGTGACTGCATGCAGCAGAATGTTATCATGTAACTCTATGGGAGCTGTATATATCTGTATATAGTGAGCTCCCCCTAGTGGTGGCTGCAGTCAGTAGAATGATATTATGTAACTCTATGGGAGCTGTATATATCTGTATATAGTGAGCTCCTCCTAGTGGTGGCTGCAGTCAGTAGAATGATATTATGTAACTCTGTTAGCTGTATATATCTGTATATAGTGAGCTCCCGCTAGTGGTGGCTGCAGGCAGCAGAATGCTATCATGTAACTCTATGGGAGCTGTACATACCTGTATATAGTGAGCTCCCCCTAGTGGTGGCTGCAGGCAGCAGAATGCTATCATGTAACTCTATGGGAGCTGTACATACCTGTATATAGTGAGTTCCCCCCACCCTATTGGTGGTGATTGCAGGCAGACAGAATTTCATCATGTGATGTATGTATCGTTTATGCAGCAGAAAATATAATAGTTGTCGGCAGCACATCTCCCTGTATAAACGATGTGCTGCGGACATGATGGAAATGTATGGGGACGAGCGATCGTTACTGATCATAGCTCCTTGTGAAAGGAGCAAATGAGCGCCGATCAACGAGCGGTCTCGTGTTTATGGCCAAAAAAGACCCTTACTTATCGTATTGCCTCATCAATGGTGCATCCCTGCTGGGAGAGACGAGATATGTCATAACGTCCGCAAGAAGCAAACTCGCTCCACCGCGACACAACCGCCAAAAGAGACTTCTGTGAGAAATTTAAATAATCATGGGAGTTATATTACTGGAGAAATCAGAAGAGCGCATATTGTATTAACGCAGCTACATATGTCAGGTGGCCAGTGCAGCACTGTACATTCTGGGCTAGCTAATGCATGAATAGAATGCCACAAATATAGTGAGGACTGACACAAATCCACAGCACTATGGATTGTAGCTTTACATTCCAAGATTTATATGCCATTCAGTTCCTGTGGAAAACTTGTGGTTATTACTGGTGTAGGAGAGTAGGATAACTCACAGAAGATGAGGACTCATGGATGAGCAGCTGATGGGGGTGATCATCCTCTCCTTCACTGTGCAGTAAATAAAGTTGACCTTTGGTCTTGGGATGTTACTTCTGCGCAGATGTTATAAGATTCTCTCACTCTTCAATCGCTGGAGGCACAGATTGAGCACGTCCTCATTATACGACCCCCACTGTGTTCATGACTCGACCAGCTATGCCCATATGCCAGCCGGGGTAATTGATGCCTTCAGTCCTATGTAAAACCACAGATAACACAGTGATAACTCTCTGATTACAGATAATGTAGTAGATGTTACCTGCAGTCCTATGTAACACCACAAATAACACAGTGATAACTCTCTGAGTACAGATAATGTAGTAGTGTTAGCTGCAGTCCTATGTAACACCACAGATAACACAGTGATAACTCTCTGATTACAGATAATCTAGTAGTGTTACCTGCAGTCCTATGTAACACCACAGATAACACAGTGATAACTCTCTGATTACAGATAATGTAGTAGATGTTACCTGCAGTCCTATGTAACACCACAGATAACACAGTGATAACTCTCGGAGTACAGATAATGTAGTAGATGTTACCTGCAGTCCTATGTAACACCACAGATAACACAGTGATAACTCTCGGAGTACAGATAATGTAGTAGAGGTTATCTGCAGTCCTATGTAAACCACAGATAACACAGTGATAATACACTAGAGGTTTTTAGCCACATGTTTCCCCTGTACAAGCCGCGTGGCCTAAAAACTAATGTCCGGCCATTCTTTTCTTGGGGCGATGTCACTTTGTTCTAGTAATCAGAGGGGTCACATCGGTCAGCGCCCCCCACTGATCGGCATTGATGCCACATTCTAGCGATATAATATGAACATCTGCGCTGAGAAATTTCCAGTAAATACAAGACAAGCCGTGATCCATCTGCACCGTTTCTTTATTAGGATGCTTTGCATTTCTTTGTTCCAGGTTGCCCTCTGCAGGCGGCATGTGATATGACAGCTTACATGGGACTGACCACTCTACAAGTATTTAATAGTTCACATAAACTCCCACAAACTCCTTCCCTGGACGGAGGGGATTCCAGACATCACCTTGTTGGCACGAAGAAGTTTAATTAATCTCCTATTTAATTTATGCTAATCAGTAAAGCAAAGACCCAGCGCCGTATCTCTCCGTAATTAGGCAGATCCTTCATTATTTAACAGTTCAAGCCTCTAGGTGTCTGCAGTTAATTAGCGCGCTTCTTGTTTGGGATTATTCCCCAAAAAATGGAGGCCGGCCGCCACTATCTCCTAATCACCATAATGTAATATAGAACATTAGGAGCATCATTTACGGAGCGCGGCGTTATCTTAACCGTATGTCATGTGACCTGTGGATATATAGGCTCTTGGCAATGCAGCGCAGTGATCAGTAAAAATGGCTGCCGGGATTCTGGGACATTCAGTTATACATTAAAGGAGGCGAGGAAACTGCGGATCTCGCGCCTCGTTTCTGTAGAACCTGATGTGTATTCACCTTAAGGCTGCGTTCACACGCTTAACAAAAAACGGCTGTAAATACGGAGCTCTTTTCAAGGGAAAACCGCCCCTGATCTTCAGCCGTTTTTTAAGCAGCCAACGTTTGTAGCAGCGTTTTTTTTTAGCTCTTCTTCTATTGAGTAAATGTAAAACGGCCCCAAAAACGTCTCAAGAAGTCTCATGCATTTCTTTTTATGAGGCATTTACTTAAGCGGCCGTTTTTTTTAAACGGCCTCGTAAAAAACGCGCCGCGCAAATGGAACGCCGTTTTTCCTATTGAAATCAATGGGCAGATGTTTGTAGGGTTTCTGAAAATAGCCAGTGTGAACATACCCTGACACGTCTTATAAAGCAAAACAATCTCAGTCTATGACCCATATAAAGAATCACTGAGACTGAATCCCTTTCTGACCTAGTCCTGCTTACATAGCTGAAGATTTGTTACAATGTATCAGTGCAGACAATCCTCTGTGAGGTAAACATATCAGCAATACTAATTTCACTCATGTCCTGAACTCTAGACAGATATATTGTAACAAGTCTATCAGCTGTAGGAGCAGGACAAATCTGCAAGCTTCAGAAACAAGATCTCCCAGCGTTGCCTGCTTGTTCAGTATCTGCACAACTTACTCTGGTGATTTGCATTTTGGGGAGTTCTCTTTACAGCAGGAAATGCATAGTCAGCTGATGTAGGAGAAACTAACTGCCCCCCTACATTATAGGAGCTCAAGATGTTATGGGGTTTTTGTCCACAAGCTACAATATTATTACAGGATAAGTAATGTATGTACACAGTGACTCCACCAGCAGAATAGTGAGTGCAGCTCTGGAGTATAATACAGGATGTAACTCAGGATCAGTACAGGATAAGTAATGTATGTACACAGTGACTCCACCAGCAGAATAGTGAGTGCAGCTCTGGAGTATAATACAGGATAAGTAATGTAATGTATGTACACAGTGACTCCACCAGCAGAATAGTGAGTACAGCTCTGGAGTATAATACAGGATATAACTCAGGATCAGTACAGGATAAGTAATGTAATGTATGTACACAGTGACTCCACCAGCAGAATAGTGAGTTCAGCTCTGGAGTATAATACAGGATATAACTCAGGATCAGTACAGGATAAGTAATGTATGTACACAGTGACTCCACCAGCAGAATAGTGAGCGCAGCTCTGGAGTATAATACAGGATGCAACTCAGGACCAGTACAGGATAAGTAATGTAATGTATGTACACAGTGACTCCACCAGCAGAATAGTGAGTGCAGCTCTGGAGTATAATACTGGATGTAACTCCGGATTAGTACAGGATAAGTAATGTAATGTATGTACACAGTGACTCCACCAGCAGAATAGTGAGTGCAGCTCTGGAGTATTACACAGCAGATAACTTAGGATCAGTGCAGGATAAGTAATGTAATGTATGTACACAGTGACTCCACCAGCAGAATAGTGAGTGCAGCTCTGGAGTATAATACAGGATGTAACTCAGGATCAGTACAGGATAAGTAATGTAATGTATGCACACAGTGACTGCACCAGCAGAATAGTGAGTGCAGCTCTGGAGAATAATACAGTAACTCGGGATCAGTACAGGATAAGTAATGTAATGTATGTACACAGTGACTCCACCAGCAGAATAGTGAGCGCAGCTCTGGAGTATAATACAGGATGTAACTCAGGACCAGTACAGGATAAGTAATGTAATGTATGTACACAGTGACTCCACCAGCAGAATAGTGAGTGCAGCTCTGGAGTATAATACTGGATGTAACTCCGGATTAGTACAGGATAAGTAATGTAATGTATGTACACAGTGACTCCACCAGCAGAATAGTGAGTGCAGCTCTGGAGTATTACACAGCAGATAACTTAGGATCAGTGCAGGATAAGTAATGTAATGTATGTACACAGTGACTCCACCAGCAGAATAGTGAGTGCAGCTCTGGAGTATAATACAGGATGTAACTCAGGATCAGTACAGGATAAGTAATGTAATGTATGCACACAGTGACTGCACCAGCAGAATAGTGAGTGCAGCTCTGGAGAATAATACAGTAACTCGGGATCAGTACAGGATAAGTAATGTAATGTATGTACACAGTGACTCCACCAGCAGAATAGTGAGTGCAGCTCTGGAGTATAATACAGGATGTAACTCAGGATCAGTACAGGGTAAGTAATGTAATGTATGTACACAGTTTCTCCACCAGCAGAATAGTGAGTGCAGCTCTGGAGTATAATACAGGATGTAACTCAGGATCAGTACAAGATAAGTAATGTAATGTATGTACACAGTGACTCCACCAGCAGAATAGTGAGTGCAGCTCTGGAGTATAATACAGGATGTAACTCAGGATCAGTACAGGATAAGTAATGTAATGTATGTACACAGTGACTCCACCAGCAGAATAGTGAGTGCAGCTCTGGAGTATAATACAGGATGTAACTCAGGATCAGTACAGGGTAAGTAATGTAATGTATGTACACAGTTTCTCCACCAGCAGAATAGTGAGTGCAGCTCTGGAGTATAATACAGGATGTAACTCAGGATCAGTACAAGATAAGTAATGTAATGTATGTACACAGTGACTCCACCAGCAGAATAGTGAGTGCAGCTCTGGAGTATAATACAGGATGTAACTCAGGATCAGTACAGGATAAGTAATGTAATGTATGTACACAGTGACTCCACCAGCAGAATAGTGAGTGCAGCTCTGGAGTATAATACAGGATATAACTCAGGACCAGTACAGGATCAGTAATGTATGTACACAGTGACTCCACCAGCAGAATAATGAGTGCAGCTCTGAAGTTGAGAATAACACAGGCTGGGTATTGTGCTCAGGGGCCCTTAGTACTGCAGTACAGGGCCCCTTTAATTTTGAACCTAGATTTTCCGCTCTACAATGTAAATGCTTTGCTGTGATACATTCACATCCTTCTCTACAATTTTTTACATTAACCTTTGGACACATCTGATATTCCGCTGCCGGTGACGCGGTTCGCAGTGCAGGGAAACCTTCCGCCTAATAATGAATTAACAGTATCTTCCATTTGTATCTTTTCTGCTGTTTTACAACTCACTTCAAGCTGCGGCTTTGTAGGTAAAATGTGTTTCTTTACCATCTGCCTCCGACCCCAGCTGCCACCAGACATTTATAAATGTCAGCTCCACCGCCTCAAAGTGCCTGCTCCTCGCTAATTTGTAAGGATGATTTGTGCGGCGGTGACAGTCGACCACGTGAAGAATCATCTTTTTTTCTGGTTTAGGCCATTTCTATCCTTTGTCTTTATTATTTGAGGTCTGCGGCACGAACCTTGTGCTCAGCGTCCGTCAATCTCTCTGCAAAGTCTCATCTGCAGCAAATAATAATAAAAAAATAAAACGTAAAAAATAACAAAAGAAAAAAATTAAAATTAAAATCCAAAAACGTATCATTAGCTCCAATGTTAATGGATATGAAGGATTTTTGCCGTTGTCAACCGCATCATCGGTCATCTTGTCATGATAAACAGATGCACGGTCTATATCCAGCAGGGGGCACTACCTCTGATCTGGATGAGACACTTACACTAGCAGTGCTAGTGATCGATGTCAGACAGAGCGCAATATGGCTGCCGCTATCCAGTGCATTTATTTTTTTCTAAACCTGCCCGTAAGGGGGGGGGGGGGGCAGGGGTGTTAGGCTTCTCTGCCGGAGTTCTTCTTTAAAGAGTAATGACATTTTTAGGTATGTTGTGCATTAGGGGGACACTATTTATTAGCAATTGTGACATTAATAAATACCTCCCAACTTTTAAGAATTAACCGATCCTGAGCGTGTATCGGCAAGTTTTCTCCCTTTTAAGCCACGCCTCTAATCCCGCCCAATCCCAGCCCATACACACCCGGTTCACACACAGTATCATGGTCCCATAGTGCCTCCCACACAGTATATGCCCTCTAGCTACCACCATGCAGAATAATGCCCCATAGCTGTCCCCCTATACAGTATAATGCCCCCATAGCTGCCCCCCTATACAGTATAATGCCCTTATGGCTTCCCCCATAAAGTATAATGCCCACATAGCTGCCACCATACAGTATAATGCCCCCTTACCAGCCACCAAACAGTATGATGCCCCCACAGCTGCCCCACATAGTATAATGCCCCTATAGCTTCCCCCATATAGTAGAATGCACCCATAGCTGCCCCTATACAGTATAATACCCCTTTAGCTGCCCCATACAGTATAATGCTCCTTTAGCTGCCCTAGTGCCAGTGCCCATGTAGATAGTGCCACAGTGCCAAATTAGATAGTACCACACCACCATTGAAGATCGTGCCACCCCCGCTGTAGATCGCGCCATTGGGACTCCCTCTAGGAGCGAAATGCCCAGCCAGAGAATAGGCTGGGGATTCCTCTCCTAGAGGGAACCCCTGATGTCACTGTCCATATATGGACAAAAGGAAAATGAGGCAGCACTACCAGATATTTGGATAGATCTTTATCCAAATATCTGGTAGTGCTGCCTCATTTTCCTTTTGTCCTGATTGAGGGGTCACTCTTGGACTGTGACCTAGGAGGCGTGCACCCGCTTTAGAGAAATTATCCTGTGCTGCTGATTTGCATCCGTCCATATATGGACAGTGACGTCAGGGATTCCCTCTAAGAGCGGAATCCCCGGCCAGAGCTTCGGCAACGGGAATTCCGCTCCAGGAGGAGCCCCTGACATCACTGTCCATAAATGGACAGTGACGTCAAGGGCTTCCCCTGAGCACAGCGCTTAAAGTAGCGCTGTGCTGGGGGTCCATGGTGAGCGGACGAGCTCCATCTGGTCCTCCGATCTGAACTAATCCTAAAGCAGGGAGCTGACAGTTCACTGCTTCAGTATTGGGCTCAACAGTATCTACGTCCTGAGGATGCAGATACAGTTGACAGCGGGACATACCCCCCGGACACCCGGAATCCGGGACGGTTGGGAAGCATGTTAATGGGGGTTTATGACCTGGGACATTAGTGATCTGCCTGAACCTCTTTTAGTAGAAGGTTTCCATACTGCAGAATCTCAATCTCCATTTGACGGCTTCTTGTTGTTTATGTCCATGCCAGCACCGATGAAATCCGTGGTGCTTTTATGGAAAAATCCCCGAAAATTCCACGTTTTTGAGACCTCTGAGCAGAAAGGAATAAGCTCTGTGAAGAAGAGGATTAAAAGTGGAATTCCCCTTTAAATTTGTCCTGTAGCAGCGCCATTCTGTGGATTACATTACAGCAGTAAAATACAATGTGGACGGTGGAGTGGATTTTTTTTCATATTTTGGTCTAGTATAAAGCGCTCAGGTCTGCTCGGTGCCGCCGTGGTCCCATCCCGATAGCGGCTGACACCTGACATGTGGCGGCGGCGGTGGGCGGCCATACTCCTGAGCTGGTGGATATTATTATTATTTGTAATATGAAGTATCAGTTGTTCTTAGTGTCAATGTCACGTCAGTCATTACAATATCCCATTATTGTGCTGCATTGTCCGTCACAATGTACGTTATTGCAGCACCCAGCTCCATGCCAGGCTCACAATTTATATCTTTACACATGGATGCCCCCCATTCTTTAAATAAAATTAATCTACAGCGGACCGAGTCCAAATATGAAAATGTGACTCCTGAGTCAATGATGTGAATGTGGCTGTCAGAGGTGTCCGCCGGCCGGGTGTATAGGAAGACGTCGCTGCCAGCTCTCCGCTCCTGTACATGGTAATAGAACTATTAGAGAGATGGTGTCATGGCCGCCTGCACTGATACATTGTAACAAACTATCAGGACAGGAGACAGATTTGTGCTGCTGCTATTGTCTGCTCACAGAGGATTGTCTACGCTGGATCCAATTGTAACAAACCCTCAGATGTGAGTAATTAGGTCTGTGCAGGTTTTCAGCCTCAATTTATTGACAACAAGCAGAGATCTTAAAAACAGTGTGGAATTGAAACGGGTTTAGTGTGACATGAGGAAAATAAAGAGATGATAAAATATTGATAGATATAAATTGATAATTGTTGGGATCACTGATCGCCAGTGACCCGCGCCCTCCTGATCGATGCCGAGTAATTGTAGAGATTATCTGCTGAAGGACCAGGAAATGTCAGGTCAATAGAAGGAGCCACGAATAATGTCAGATGCCGATCCTGCAGACCGATATAATAGGCAGTACAGTCTGTAATATTATATATCGCTGTCTACTTTCTGGAGATCCCTGGTACTGGGCAGCACCCGGGGGGTCATTGAGATGAAAGAAACTATTGTTTGTCATTACGGGGCACCTAGGGCCGGTCACACAACTTTCTGCCTGCCAAGGGGCACAGTGCAGAAGAGTTTATACTCAGCACAGAACTAGGAGGAGGGAAGTGGTGGCTGCAGGTGCTATAAACTGGACAAAGTATGGCTTTATCTGGGCTCAGTATATCTATATGGGCACTGCATGGCTCTGCGTTGGCGCGGTCTGGCTCTGCGTTGGCGCGGTCTGGCTCTGCGTTGGCGCGGTCTGGCTCTGCGTTGGCGCGGTCTGGCTCTGCGTTGGCACGGTCTGGCTCTGCGTTGGCACGGTCTGGCTCTGCGTTGGCACGGTCTGGCTCTGCGTTGGCGCGGTCTGGCTCTATGCTGGCGCGGTCTGGCTCTATGCTGGCGCGGTCTGGCTCTGCGTTGGCGCGGTCTAGCTCTACGTTGGCGCGGTCTGGCTCTGCGTTGGCGCGGTCTGGCTCTATGCTGGCGCGGTCTGGCTCTGCGTTGGCGCGGTCTAGCTCTACGTTGGCGCGGTCTGGCTCTGCGTTGGCGCGGTCTGGCTCTGCGTTGGCGCGGTCTGGCTCTATGTTGGCGCGGTTTGGCTCTGCGTTGGCACAGTCTGGCTCTGCGTTGGCGTGGTCCGGCTCGGTGTAGGCAAAAATTCTATTCACATTCTGGATCGGTGATGAAAATCTGCACTGGATCCACAATGTATGAACCTTGGGGCTCGCTACATATTAAGGATCATACACCATCCCTGGCCCTAAATATATGACTCGTGCATGAAGCCATCACTCGCTTGTGTCCATGAGCCCCGAGTGTCAGTCTTCACTGTAGTTCTGGAATCATATTTAATAACCAGAAAGCTCAGGATGAAGATCTACAGCAGAGGTCCCGGTCAGCGCTGTAGAGCAAAGGATTATGGGATAAGGAAAACCGTGACTATATATAATAAGATCAAGCCATGATATAAAATAAACCTTGTGGCAGGTTGTTCTGTGGCTGTGATCTATGGAGGGTCCTACGAGAGGGGGCTGTGATCTATGGAGGGTCCTACAAGAGGGGGCTGTGATCTATGGAGGGTCCTACGAGAGGGGGCTGTGATCTATGGAGGGTCCTACAAGAGGGGGCTGTGATCTATGGAGGGTCCTATAGGAGGGGGCTGTGATCTGCGGAGGGTCCTACGAGAGGGGGCTGTGATCTATGGAGGGTCCTACAAGAGGGGGCTGTGATCTATGGAGGGTCCTACAAGAGGGGGCTGTGATCTATGGAGGGTCCTACAAGAGGGGGCTGTGATCTATGGAGGGTCCTACAAGAGGGGGCTGTGATCTATGGAGGGTCCTACAAGAGGGGGCTGTGATCTATGGAGGGTCCTATAGGAGGGGGCTGTGATCTGCGGAGGGTCCTACGAGAGGGGGCTGTGATCTATGGAGGGTCCTACAAGAGGGGGCTGTGATCTATGGAGGGTCCTACAAGAGGGGGCTGTGATCTATGGAGGGTCCTACAAGAGGGGGCTGTGATCTATGGAGGGTCCTACAAGAGGGGGCTGTGATCTATGGAGGGTCCTATAGGAGGGGGCTGTGATCTGCGGAGGGTCCTACGAGAGGGGGCTGGGGTCTATGGAGTCATACGAGAGGGGGCTGGGGTCTATGGAGTCATACGAGAGTGGGATGTGATCTATGGAGGGTCCTATGAGAGGGGGCTGTGATCTATGGAGGGTCCTATGAGAGGGGGCTGTGATCTATGGAGGGTCCTATGAGAGGGGGCTGGGATCTATGGAGGGTCCAATAGGAGGGGGCTGTGATCTAAGGAGGGTCCTACGAGAGGGGGCTGGGGTCTATGGAGTCATACGAGAGGGGGCTGTGATCTATGGAGGGTCCTATGAGAGGGGGCTGTGATCTATGGAGGGTCCTATGAGAGGGGGCTGTGATCTACGGAGGGTCCTACGAGAGGGGGCTGTGATCTACGGAGGGTCCTACGAGAGGGGGCTGTGATCTACGGAGGGTCCTACGAGAGGAGGAGGTGATCTACGGAGGGTCCTACGAGAGGAGGCTTTGATTTATGGAGGGTCCTATGAGAGCGGGCTGGGATCTATGGAGGGTCCTATGAGAGGGTGCTGTGATCTATGGAGGGTCCTACGAGAGGCAGCCGGGGTCTATGGAGTCATGCGAGAGGGGGCTGTGATCTATGGAGGATCTTATGAGAGGGGGCTGTGATCTATGGAGGGTCCTACGAGGGGCGGCTGGGACCTATGGGAGGGGGGCTGTGATCTATGGAGGATCTTATGAGAGCGGGCTGTGATCTATGGAGGGTCCTACGAGTAGCGGCTGGGACCTATGGAGGGTCCTATGAGAGGCGGCTGGGACCTATGGGAGGGGGGCTGTGATCCATGGTTCTTTATGGCTTTTCTGCTCGGACACATTTGGAGCCCCCTGTAGTTTTTGCAGCAGTGATAGAATCCATTGTTTGGTGCATTTTTCATGTTTTTTCCGCTCTTCATGGAGTAACGAGCCCCGGACCCCATTAGTGGCGCTGTGATCTGGGGGCTGCACAGGTGTCTATGGAGAATTTGCAGATGAGACATAAAAACGAGATAAAATCAGATTTGTCACAACATTGTGGCCCCGTTTGATGGATAAGAAGCTGCGCTGGATTCTGGCTGTAACCTCCCCCGCTGGAGGCAAACACGACGGGGGCCCGGGGGCCCAACAGATTAGAAATGAATTGGTCTCATTAACATTTTGTGATTATAATGACTTGTAATCAATATCTTATGCAAATAACATTATTGATGGGCAGCGCCGGGGTCGTCCGCGCTGTTTACACGGAGACTTTCCTTTACTGGAATTCAAATAAGGGCATTAATGGCCGGTCAAACGCCTCGGCCTGAACACATCGCCGTCAGAAGACAATTAATTCCCTTTTCGGATCTCATTTATTCCAAGGTGCGTGACAAGGTGAACGGCCGCGTACGGCGAGTAGACACTATTTTGATAACTGAACACACGGAGCGTTTAAAAGTTCAGACACTAAAACCCCTGAACCTGCGGAGAATACTAATGACTCGTGTGTCAGGTTTTATACATTGTAAGATCGTCACCTACACCGGAAAACTGGGAAAGATAACTTTGGCGCATCGATGCTCAGGACAAATACAAAGATGAGGTTTTTAGCAATCACTTATGATCTTATACCGAATGGGAGTCAAATCACGTCTTATACTCTAGTTACAAACAGAGCTGCACTCACTGCATTCACATCCAAATCTGCATACAAAACTCTGCTTGCTGTCAAGTGAAATCCATCAGCACTGTGCTTACAGATACACTGCAGGGGGTGATTAGTGGTAGGGGGTGGGGGTGTTATACTGAATCATTTAACCCAAAACGATATCATCTATTCAGCATCTCCTGCTCTACGACCAGCAGATAGAGGAAGATTCAATGTGAGGAGGTAGGTTTACCGGACAGCCTCAGCTCCCCCATAACGTTGGCAACCACAGTAACCCCATAATATTGAAGGTCACTGTGGCCCCATAACTAAAGTCAAAACTTTAGTTATACCCTACCCTGCTTTACCCTAGCTTTTACCCTGCCCACAACAGAGACCGCCACAGTGCCCCCACAACAGTATCAAAGATGAGCCGAGGAATCATATTTGTTGTATGATCATACATCAGATCACAGTCATTTATTTCCGGTACATTTCTCACTACGTTCCTCGCCACGAACCGCAAAATACGGTATAAAACCTGGTCCAATATCTAAAGCAGCGGATAATAATTAATCCCTTTAAGATTTGATCGCAGGTTGATTGTAGATTTTGGGATTTTTAATGAAGAAGCGTTTTCCTGGGTCAGCGCAGAAGTTCATCCCAAGAACCTACAGATTTTCTCCTGCAGACGAGATTTAACCCTCCTGCGTCCAATTAATTCTGAGCCTGGCTTATGGCCAGAACAACCCCCGTAATTCATGGCTAATTTCTGTCTGAGCCACCAGTAAATCGTTTGTGATATGGAGCGAAGTCTTCACAGATATGAAACAGAGGCATGGACTGCCGGAGGGGACATGGTGTCATCTCAGGGGTCCATAGTGGTCCTGGTGGGTTCTGGTCTGAGATGGGAATAAGTGTGAGGGTCTATGAAGTGTGTGACCTTCTGCAGAAGTTCCAGGCCCCTGTGTAATCGGACGGCGGGACCTCTGCAGACCCTTCTAACTAACGAGCCAATTTCATTTGAATGAAATTCCATTTACCATGAATTAAAAGGCAAATAATTTAAATAGGAACAATAGAAAATAAGAGACAATTCAGAACTTAATTAAACCTTCCTTATAATCTGCTCTGCGGACTCCGGAGGTAGCCAATCCCAGATGAATTAGATGATTATAAATGTTAACATTTTAATGAAAAAGTATTATACACAAATGTAAATATCCTACCACAAAGCATTTATACAGGAACAGTGTCAGATTTAGAGGCTGCCCCTATATACAAGAATATAACTACTATAATACTGCCCCTATATACAAGAATATAACTACTATAATACTGCTCCTATATACAAGAATATAACTACTATAATACTGCCCCCTATATACAAGAATATAACTACTATAACACTGCTCCTATATACAAGAATATAGCTACTATAATACTGCTCCTATATACAAGAATAGAACTACTATAATACTGCCCCTATATACAAGAATATAACTACTATAATACTGCCCCTATATACAAGAATATAACTACTATAATACTGCCCCTATATACAAGAATATAACTACTATAATACTGCTCCTATATACAAGAATATAACTACTATAATACTGCCCCCTGTATACAAGAATATAACTACTATAATACTGCCCCTATATACAAGAATATATCTACTATAATACTGCCTCTATATACAAGAATATATCTACTATAATACTGCCTCTATATACAAGAATATATCTACTATAATACTGCCCACTATATACAAGAATATAACTACTATAATACTGCTCCTATATACAAGAATATAACTACTATAATACTGCTCCTATATACAAGAATATAACCACTATAATACTGCTCCTATATACAAGAATATAACTACTATAATACTGCCTCCTATATACAAGAATATAACTACTATAATACTGCCTCCTATATACAAGAATATAACTACTATAATACTGCCCCTATATACAAGAATATAACTACTATAATACTGCCCCTATATACAAGAATATAACTACTATAATACTGCCTCCTATATACAAGAATATAACTACTATAATACTGCCCCCTATATACAAGAATATAACTACTATAATACTGCCCCTATATACAAGACTATAACTACTATAATACTGCCCCCTGTATACAAGAATATAAACTACTATAATACTGCCCCTATATATAAGAATATAACTACTATAATACTGCCCCTATATACAAGAATATAACTACTATAATACTGCCTCTATATACAAGAATATAACTACTATAATACTGCTCCTATATACAAGAATATAACCACTATAATACTGCTCCTATATACAAGAATATAACTACTATAATACTGCTCCTATATACAAGAATATAACTACTATAATACTGCCCCTATATACACAAGAATATAACTACTATAATACTGCTCCTATATATAAGAATATAACTACTATAATACTGCCCCCTATATACAAGAATATAATAACTATAATACTGTCCCCTATATACAAGAATATAACTACTATAATACTGCCCCTATATACAAGAATATAACTACTATAATACTGCCTCTATATACAAGAATATAACTACTATAATACTGCTCCCTATATACAAGAATATAACTACTATAATACTGCTTCCTATATACAAGAATATAACTACTATAATACTGCTCCTATATACAAGAATATAACTACTATAATACTGCCCCCTATATACAAGAATATAACTACTATAATACTGCCCCCTATATACAAGAATATAACTACTATAATACTGCTCATATATACAAGAATATAACTACTATAATACTGCCCCTATATACAAGAATATAACTACTATAATACTGCCCCTATATACAAGAATATAACTACTATAATACTGCTCCTATATACAAGAATATAACGACTATAATACTGCCCCCTATATACAAGAATATAACTACTATAATACTGCCCCCTATATACACTACTATAACTAATATAATACTGCTCCCCTATATACAAGAATATAACTACTATAATACTGCCCCCTATATACAAGAATATAACTACTATAATACTGCCCCTATATACAAGAATATAACTACTATAATACTGCCCCCCTATATACAAGAATATAACTACTATAATACTGCCCCTATATACAAGAATATAACTACTATAATACTGCCCCTATATACAAGAATATAACTACTATAATACTGCCTCCTATATACAAGAATATAACTACTATAATACTGCCCCCTATATACAAGAATATAACTACTATAATACTGCCCCTATATACAAGACTATAACTACTATAATACTGCCCCCTGTATACAAGAATATAAACTACTATAATACTGCCCCTATAGATAAGAATATAACTACTATAATACTGCCCCTATATACAAGAATATAACTACTATAATACTGCCTCTATATACAAGAATATAACTACTATAATACTGCTCCTATATACAAGAATATAACCACTATAATACTGCTCCTATATACAAGAATATAACTACTATAATACTGCCCCTATATACACAAGAATATAACTACTATAATACTGCTCCTATATATAAGAATATAACTACTATAATACTGCTCCTATATATAAGAATATAACTACTATAATACTGCCCCCTATATACAAGAATATAATAACTATAATACTGTCCCCTATATACAAGAATATAACTACTATAATACTGCCTCTATATACAAGAATATAACTACTATAATACTGCTCCCTATATACAAGAATATAACTACTATAATACTGCTTCCTATATACAAGAATATAACTACTATAATACTGCTCCTATATACAAGAATATAACTACTATAATACTGCCCCCTATATACAAGAATATAACTACTATAATACTGCCCCCTATATACAAGAATATAACTACTATAATACTGCTCATATATACAAGAATATAACTACTATAATACTGCCCCTATATACAAGAATATAACTACTATAATACTGCCCCTATATACAAGAATATAACTACTATAATACTGCTCCTATATACAAGAATATAACGACTATAATACTGCCCCCTATATACAAGAATATAACTACTATAATACTGCCCCCTATATACACTACTATAACTAATATAATACTGCTCCCCTATATACAAGAATATAACTACTATAATACTGCCCCCTATATACAAGAATATAACTACTATAATACTGCCCCTATATACAAGAATATAACTACTATAATACTGCCCCCCTATATACAAGAATATAACTACTATAATACTGCCCCCCTATATACAAGAATATAACTACTATAATACTGCTCCTATATACAAGAATATAACTACTATAATACTGCTCCCTATATACAAGAATATAACTACTATAATACTGCTCCTATATACAAGAATATAACTACTATAATACTGCTCCTATATACAAGAATATAACTACTATAATACTGCTCCTATATACAAGAATATAACTACTATAATACTGCTCCTATATACAAGAATATAACTACTGTAATACTGCTCCTATATACAAGAATATAACTACTATAATACTGCCCCCTATATACAAGAATATAACTACTATAATACTGCCCCTATATACAAGAATATAACTACTATAATACTGCCCCTATATACAAGAATATAACTACTATAATACTGCTCCAATATACAAGAATATAACTACTATAAGGGCGGGTTCACACATAGCGGAATTTCACTTAAATTCCGCTGCGGACACTCCGCAGCGTTAATCCGCAGCGGAGCCGTTTCTCCATTGACTTTCACTTTAATTTAGCAGTGTTCGTTTACACGATGCGTACAATTCCGCTGCGGAGCATAGGCTGCGGAGCGGAATTTGGTGTCCGCAGCATGCTCTGTCTGTTGCGGAGCAGTGGCGGACTGGTTGCGGACTCATGGCGGAATTTCTCCATTGACTTCAATGGAGAGTCAAAATTCCGCAATGAAGTCCGCAGATCTTATGTGTGCTGCGGAGCGTATTGTTTTTACTACCATGACATTTCTTCATTCTGGCTGGACCTATGTATTTCTAGGTCTACAGCCAGACTGAGGAAGTCAATGGGGCTCCCGTAATGACGGGAGCGTTGCTAGGAGACGTCAGTAAATAGTCACTGTCCAGGGTGCTGAAAGAGTTACGCGATCGGCAGTAACTGTTTCTGCACCCGGGACAGTGACTACCGATCTCAATATACATGTATCTGTAAAAAAACATATAAGTTCATACTTACCGAGAACTCCCTGCGTCTGTCTCCAGTCCGGCCTCCCAGGATGACGTTTCAGTGTAAGTGACGGCTGCAGCCAATCACAGGCCAAGCACAGGCTGCAGCGGTCACATGGACTGGCGCGTCATCCAGGGAGGTCGGGCTGGATGCCGAAAGAGGGACGCGTCACCAAGACAACGGCCGGTAAGTATGAAATTCGTTTACTTTCACTAGGGAAAGCGCTGTCCCTTCTCTCTATCCTGCACTGAATAGGGAGAAGAGAAGCACTTTTCCTGCAGTCCGCAGCAGCTAGTCCGCATCAATTTTCTGCACATTTTGTGCAGATCCGCTGCAGAATCTGCAACGCAGATTCTGTGCGGCATTGATGCGGACAGTTGCGGAGGAATTCCGCCATGTGTGGTCATGCCCTAATACTGCCCCCTATATACAAGAATATAACTACTATAATACTGCTCCTATATACAAGAATATAACTACTATAATACTGCCCCTATATACAAGAATATAACTACTATAATACTGCCCCCTATATACAAGAATATAACTACTATAATACTGCCCCCTATATACAAGAATATAACTACTATAATACTGCCCCTATATACAAGAATATAACTACTATAATACTGCCCCTATATACAAGAATATAACTACTATAATACTGCCCCCTATATACAAGAATATAACTACTATAATACTGTCCCCTATGTACAAGAATATAACTACTATAATACTGCTCCTATATACAAGAATATAACTACTATAATACTGATCCTATATACAAGAATATAACTACTATAATACTGCCCCTATATACAAGAATATAACTACTATAATACTGCTCCCTATATACAAGAATATAACTACTATAATACTGCCCCTATATACAAGAATATAACTACTATAATACTGCCCCCTATATACAAGGATATGTATCTGGGCGGATAGGAGTTATTGTTGGGAGCTGCTCTTGTTACGACTGTTGTGGATCTTTTCAGCTCCTTCCTTTGGGATCTCATTAGCAGGAGCGCTGTGAATCCCGTTAGGTAGTAGATTAATTGCCCCCCCCCCCCCCCCCGCTGCTTTCAGACAACGGACTAACATGGTAGAAATGTTAAATATTTTTTTATATGAATCTTCTGAAACTTAACTGAAAACTCAGATTTTTTTTTTTACTTTTTTCCTTACATGTAGGCGCTGAAGAAGAACCTCACAATCAATAAGGATCCTGAGCGGTGGAGCTGCAGCCGGAGCACGTTTAATCTTAAATGTTGAAGATAGCAGCCATGTTATTCTGTGGAACAAGGAGCTTAATGGGAACTCATTTCCCCAGTGAGCGCCATTTGTGCCTTGAAATTGAGGCAGGAACTTTGGGTGTACGTGGAAGATGTGCGTCTCACAAGGGACATGCTGTTGTTACGGAAAAACTAATTCACTAAAAATGGCTTACTGAATCAAGAAAAACTCAGACTGACAAGATTATCTCTCAGGCTGCCGCTCTTCAGTGCTCCGTGCAAACCCCGGCTGAAGCTGGAGGTGGTTCAGAGTTGAAAAAGTTGGAGATATATAGGACTGACAAGAGTAATCGATAGTGAATTTAACTTCTGTCCTTATTCTGTATATGTGGACACTGCACAGTACCACTTCTCCTGTCCTGTATACTGGGTGTAATTCTCAGTATCTGTATTATTCTGTATATATATACACTGCACAGTAGCACTTCTCCTGTCCTGTATACTGGGTGTAATTCTCAGTGTCTGTATTATTCTGTATATATATACTGCACAGTACCACTTCTCCTGTCCTGTATACTGGGTGTAATTCTCAGTATCTGTATTATTCTGTATATATATACACTGCACAGTAGCACTTCTCCTGTCCTGTATACTGGGTGTAATTCTCAGTGTCTGTATCATTCTGTATATATACACTGCACAGTACCACTTCTCCTGTCCTGTATACTGGGTGTAATTCTCAGTATCTGTATTATTCTGTATATATGGACACTGCACAGTACCACTTCTCCTGTCCTGTATACTGGGTGTAATTCTCAGTATCTGTGTTATTCTGTATATATGGACACTGCACAGTACCACTTCTCCTGTCCTGTATATTGGGTGTAATTCTCAGTATCTGTATTATTCTGTATATATATACACTGCACAGTACCACTTCTCCTGTCCTGTATACTGGGTGTAATTCTCAGTATCTGTATTATTCTGTATATATGGACACTGCACAGCACCACTTCTCCTGTCCTGTATACTGGGGGTAATTCTCAGTATTTGTATTATTCTGTATATATATACATTGCACAGTACCACTTCTCCTGTCCTGTATACTGGGTGTAATTCTCAGTATCTGTATTATTTTGTATATATGGACACTGCACAGTACCACTTCTCCTGTCCTGTATACTGCGTGTAATTCTCAGTATCTGTATTATTCTGTATATATGGACACTGCACAGTACTACTTCTCCTGTCCTGTATACTGCGTGTAATTCTCAGTATCTGTATTATTCTGTATATATATATATATACACTGCACAGTACCACTTCTCCTGTCCTGTATACTGGGTGTAACTCTCGGTATCTGCTCTAACTCTGTATATATACACTCTGCACAGTACCACTTCTCCTGTCCTGTATACTGGGTGTAATTCTCAGTATCTGTATTATTCTGTATATAGACACTGCACAGTACCACTTCTCCTGTCCTGTATACTGGGTGTAATTCTCAGTATCTATATTATTCTGTATATACACTGCACAGTACCACTTCCCTTGTCCTGTACACTGGGTGTAATTCTTAGGTTTTCCTCTCACCGTGGGTTGTGCGTGCCAGGTTCCTGACGTCTTGTTGGATTTACCGTTGACCCCGCCCCCTCGCCATCGAGAAGCCACTTTTATTCCATTCTCCTACATTGTATCAGATCCTTGATTTTCCTTTCATTTCTACAGAGGACACGATTCCTCCAGGTCGGTTTTATAAGAGAGTCGTCTGAGGGTGAAGTTTTTTACTCTCCACCAACTTTTTGCAGTAGAGAAATGGCGCGGCGGTCACATCTCTGGGCTTTTTGTTACAACTTCATTTCGTCCTGTAATATTGGACCCGTTTTATAATTGAGGAGCGTAATAGACTCTAATAGAATTTCATTTGGTTCTCGTAAACGCTCTATGGCGTCGGCGCTCGCTTCCAGTCCCATCATGATTTCTAGCAGCCACACATGGCTGCCCCTGACCTTATTCAATCTTTGGGTGGATCTGGAAATATATCGATTCAATTACACGGAGAAGACAAATGAAGAAAAAAAAAGTAGAGGGAAAGGTCAGCGAATATGTGAACATGGAAATCTTACAGCGTCGGGTTTACCAAAAAGGAAAAAAAAAAAAAGGCCATTCGGCTGTAAAAATTCTTGTTGCACGGTGGTAATGACAGTGCCGCTCTCTGTCTGGTTTGGCGCTGGGCGACCTCACAGATTTGTTATTTGGCGCTTTGTCTGCATTGTATATTTTAGTCATGAAGCCTCATAACAAGAGATAAATTAAGAAATTAGTTCAATGTCCCCAGAATTCGTACGTTGAGCCCCATCCCGGAGTCCAGGCCGCCGCAGCCTATCAGCGGAGACAATGTATCAGTCCAGGAGCCCGCAGCCTATCAGCGGAGACAATGTATCAGTCCAGGAGCCCGCAGCCTATCAGCGGAGACAATGTATCAGTCCAGGAGCCCGCAGCCTATCAGCAGAGACAATGTATCAGTCCAGGAGCCCGCAGCCTATCAGCAGAGACAATGTATCAGTCCAGGAGCCCGCAGCCTATCAGCGGAGACAATGCATCAGTCCAGGAGCCCGCAGCCTATCAGCGGAGACAATGTATCAGTCCAGGAGCCCGCAGCCTATCAGCGGAGACAATGTATCAGTCCAGGAGCCCGCAGCCTATCAGCGGAGACAATGTATCAGTCCAGGAGCCCGCAGCCTATCAGCGGAGACAATGCATCAGTACAGGAGCCCGCAGCCTATCAGCGGAGACAATGTATCAGTCCAGGAACCCGCAGCCTATCAGCGGAGACAATGTATCAGTCCAGGAGCCTGCAGCCTATCAGCGGAGACAATGTATCAGTCCAGGAGCCTGCAGCCTATCAGCGGAGACAATGTATCAGTCCAGGAGCCTGCAGCCTATCAGCGGAGACAATGTATCAGTCCAGGAGCCTGCAGCCTATCAGCGGAGACAATGTATCAGTCCAGGAGCCTGCAGCCTATCAGCGGAGACAATGCATCCGTCCAGGCAATGCTCTGTGATCTAAAGAATCTGGACTCCAGACTGATACATTGTAGCAAACTACCAGGGATATCTGTGAAGCTGCTGCTGCTGAGGTGTTGAGCTCACAGAGCGTTGTCTAGAGTCAGAGTGAGAGCAGGACTAGGTATGTACTGTTTGCTGCATCTGGATGTAAACAAGTGTTCTCATTCACTGACAGCAAGCAATAACTTCAAAATGGCAAGGAATTGAAACACATAGGGGTAAATTTATTACAAATAGCATTTTATACACCAGTCTTACTATAAAGTTAAATTATTAAGAGGCCCAATCCTTGCCCGTGTGCGCTAGAAAGTGAACTATACGCCTGCTAGAAGCGGGCATTCATTTCCTGCATAAATTATAGTAACTTTTTTAAGCGCTGGGTCGCCCCGCACCCTTCCAATACGCTCCACCCTTTTTTAGAGAAGCGTCGTGAGCGGCGGAAACAGAACAAAAGTTGCAATTTTTCCTGCAAATTTAGATTTTTGTGACGTCTTTTCTTTGTCAAAAGTTGATAAATTCCCCGAAAGTTATCGCAAAGTTGTAGAACTTTTAATTTATACAGAAATTATTAATTAATATCTGAAAACCAGAAAAACCGTTGAACACAGAAAAAGTCAACACACAGAATATTGGCAGCAAAAAGCTCAAATAATGAGCAAACGGCACAATTCTGCCAGCAGGCAACACATGGCGGGGCACATACCCGCCGCTCGCCAGTCCCGCATCATTATCCTGCAGATTTCCTTGCTGACAGCCTCCTATGACGCCAGCAGACGGGCCGTCCTTCACCCAGCAGGACTCTGCCATGTTCCTCCTCCTCCAATGATCATGTGACTCCGTTTCCTCCTGGCTGCAGGAAGTCCCTCCTCTGTCCATGGGTGACACCAGAGACAATAGCATCATGGGAAACCCTAGAATTATGAAATGTAAAGCTATGGCTATGCACTTCAGGACATAAAGTAAGAGGCGTCACCGGTCATCACGCGAGTTTCGCCTTGCGCCTTCCTCGGTTTATATGTCACAGACGGATGATTTTCATCTTTCACCTGTTATCTGGTTTTTCTAAACTGTTCTCCTTTCCCTTCCCTTCATCTGGTCCTGTCTGCATGGGTTTAAGCCTATGAATGTGAAGAATGTTGTCATTGACTGACAGCCATCAGAGATCTTGAAAATTTTGAGGCATTGAAGCACAAAGGGGAAGGGGGATTTATTAAGACTGCCGTTTCATAAGATGAGTAAGATGCGCCTAATTTATTCAAAATGTCCTCTTAATAAAGTAAATCTCTGGCCGTCCGCGCGCCCGAAAGTCAAATCTATGACAGCTACGAGCTGGGGTAGAATTGCGCTATAAGAGAAAGAAGAATAGGTAAATTTTTTGGACTGCAGGAGGCTCCGCCCTTCTGCTAAGCTCCGCCCTCTTGTATTAAAGTGAGGTGAGCAGCGCAAATGATTATAAAGTCAATGGTTTTTTGGTGCAAATTGCAATTTTTGAGACATTTCTGGCTTTTTTTTTTTACGACAGAATGATAAAATCTCTCCATAGCGTTTGTTGTGGGTTTTTTCGGTACATTAGTGGTCCATGTGGCCTAAACGAAGACCGGCCATGCCGGCCATGGCTGCACTACATCACAGTACAACTGTAAAGCCTTACAAGTGGAATACTGCTGTGGAATTGTAGAGGATCCTCCGGGCGGCTCCGGAGAGAAGGAGCGCACAGTTCAGTAAATTGCTGCGTGTGATACATAATAGGCCGTTAGATTATTAATGGTGGATTCCGGATGGCGGCGTGCGGCAGTAATGAGCTCTTATACTCAGGCTGACGTACAGATAGCTCTCCACATTGTTTTATCTGCAGATATATTACACAAAGTGACATCTATGGCGAGCGCGCTGGAGGGCTGCGCTGCCGAGGACGCACTATGAACATTTATTACCGGATACACATTGTAAATACAGGAAAGTTACAGGATAATGCGTTCTATAATACTGATGTATCTTAAAGGAACAGTAGCTGCAGCATTGTGACTGATACCTGCGATATTGTAGCGGAAAACTCTATTAACCGTGATATTATTCCTAAATAATGGAGGAGGGCGAGCGTGGAATCGCAGGCGGGTTATTGAGTCAAACACAGGAGCGGATACAGACGCAGAACTAAAAAATAAACTCACGTGACTCCACCTCTGGGTAGTATAAATACGTTGCAGACATACATTTTGGCGCCATTTTGCAAAAAAATGAATACAAAAATTGCTTTAATAAATACAATAAAACGTAGGAATACATCCTAAGGTCGCTTTTAGGGTACGTTCACACGTAGGAAATTCTGCAGCGTAATCCGCCGCTAAATTACGCCTCCCATTCTTTTCAATGGGAGTTGGACGCTTTTTTTTCCCGCTAGCTGATTATTTCAGCTAGCGGGAAAAAAAAGCGTCCTGCTCGATCCAGCCAAACCTCCCATTGATGTTAATGGGAGGGAGGAATTTTCCAGGCGTCGGCAAGAAAAGTTCCGGGGCGAAATTTGCGGCAGGACCCGACACACAAAATCCGCCGTGTGAACTAGCCCTAAGATGGTCATAATGGAGCTGATATTCTAGCGTCTGTGTATACCCAGACCTCCCCCGCTTCTGCTGGACCGTTTTCCTAGGGTTTTTTTTATTGGCTGTGTCTGGTTATCAAGTAAATATGGATGAGCTGCAATACCAGATACAACCATGGACAAGAGTGGCGCTGTTTCTGACAAAAATGATAATTCTGGTGTATTCCTCTCTCCTGAGTGATGGCAGCTACTGTATAAGCCTGTACACAATAGGGCATCACAGCGACTGTTCTTCACCCTGAATAATGCACAACTTTAATATTTCCCTATGGGGAGACAACTGCAAGAACTCCGACATGATCGGAACTCTTGTGTTCGTTTCAAGTTCTCTGTGACGTTTTACCTTATAGGGAAATATTAAGGTCTCGAGAGCGACTAAACGTTGCCTTGGAGCCTTAGGCCTCAAGAAGTCGTGAGCGCGGAGCCTGTATGGAGGCACCGAGACCCTACAGATCCGCTATATGATGCCTCTATACAGTGCTGTACTACAGAGGATCCCTCCATAATACGCCATCTGATGACATGTATGGAATTGGAGGCATACAGAGGTACAGAAAGGCCCCATAGAAGCGTATGAGCGCCATATTACCGCTCCAAACAACGCAGAGGTTCTTCACGCAAACAAACGCCGGTTCTGACTTGGAGTCGACTGTCCGCAAATGAGAATGTTACATGCTGAAAACCGGAAAACTGTCAGACATGAGGAAAACTGGTAAAAACAGGCGACCGGAAACGTTACAAACCTACAAATCCAGATTTACCCCAACCAGAAATGGATTGCAAAAAGTTTTATCCATAAAGCCCATAATGGGGGGCGCTGCAAGCCGCTCCCTAAAGCAGAGGAAAAATGGGGGAGATTTACACCAAATAAATGGAGAACATGGCGTGCGACAAATTTACAATGTGTTTTAGACTCTTTTATGTCGTCCCTGACCGTGTTGAAAGTTCATGAGAAGGAGGCGCAGCGAAGAGGCTGGTAAAATGCGCCAAATATGTTAAAGGTCTGTACCATTTTTGGTGCATATTATGGGGGTAGATGTATGGCAGCCATCAGGTGGAGGAACGGGCGGCTCATTAAGGCCCTGTTCACACAGAGTTTTTTTACACGTTTTTTGACGCGGAAACTGTGACGGAAAATGCGCCAAAAGACGGCCGAAAATACCTCCCATTGATTTCAATGGAAGGCGAACGCGTAAAGGTACCGCGAGCAGTAAAAAAACGCTTGTGGTAAAAAGAAGCGACATGCCCTATCTTCAGGCGTCTACGCCTCTGACCTCCCATTGACATCAATGGGAGACAGAGAAAGCGTATTTTGTGTCGTTTTTGCCTGTGGCACTCAATGGGCGCGATCGAAAAACGCTGCGAAAAATGCGGCAAACGGCGTGCTGGCAGATGAAGATCTGCCTCAAAATTCCAAACGGAATGTTGGGGCAGAATTTTCCTCCTGCAAAAAACTCTGTGTGAACAGGGCCTTAGTAGGAGCTGCACAACCTCTGTATGCTGCTGTAAAGGCTCCATCTGATTATGTGCGGAGATCTTCTCCCCTAGCAGCAATGGATCCTTATACCGCGGGCATTTGATGGAGCAGCCATGATGTTTTATATTTTGGGTTCATATGGAATCCGACGCAAAAAACCTACAGACGTAACGTGAAATCCGTTATATATGGAGGCGCCATATGACGGCTCCGTACAACTCAGAAGAGGGTGTAAGGGTATGTTCACACGAGGGCGTCCGTTACGGCTGAAATTACGGGGATGTTTTAGCCTGAAAACATCCCCGTAATTTCAGCCGTAGCGGCATGTGCAGGCGCTTGAACGCCGCGTCCATTACGGCCGTAATTAGCGCTGCTATTCATTGGAGTCAATGAATAACGGCTCTAATTACGGCCAAAGAAGTGACAGGTCACTTCTTTGATGCGGGCGTCTATTTACGCGCCGTCATTTGACAGCGGCGCGTAAATATACGCCTCGTGTGAACAGACAAACGTCTGCCCATTGCTTTCAATGGGCAGATGTTTGTCAGCGCTATTGAGGCGCTATTTTCGGACGTAATTCGGGGCAAAAACGCCCGAATTACGTCCGTAAATAGGCCGTGTGAACATACCCTAAGTTTTGCCCCAAGCGTTATCTGGATGTATTTGTCTCAATTCGTAAGGTCATGCATCTGACGCTACTAACGAAAAAATCTCCCCCGATGCGCTGTTTCCGTCCTGCGGGGAGCTAGAGGTGCGTTTTTCCGGCATCTGATTCCGGCTGCCACTTGGTCTTGTTATGAGAAGAATTTGCTCCCCAGTTTCAGGAATGAACTTTGCGCCCAAGTAATTAGGAGCTTCTTGAAGTTTCCGCTCCTTTGTTTCCAGCGTTTGTCCTTGTGCTCCCTCTGCCCCTTCAGCTTCCTAATTAGCAGAGTCGTTACGCGATTAACAATTCTCCGCGAGATTCGGCTGGATATTTGCCTGTCTTAATGAGTGTTTGCGGACAGCTGGGAGCTCCCTCATCCCGGGACCTCCACTCAATTGCGCAGACCTCTGTCAGGGCCCAGGAGTGAGAGCTGTCATTTTCTAATGTGGATGAAAATTGGTCAAAAGCAGCGCGGTCCTTGAGGAGCCAAAAGCCTTGAAATATAAATGAGGATGAATATTCATATTTAGTTCAAGAAGTGCCAACTATTAATATACATGTCTGTCTGTGCGAGAACTTGTGCCCGGCATAAATCCGCGCCTCGTTCATGCTGAGAGTTCAGAAAAGTTTTACGGGAAACTTTGCAGAGATAAAGTTACTTTGCGGAACTCGGGTGCCCTGAGCCCCTGATGATGTCACCTCGCCTGGAACAGTGATGTCACTTAAAGGGCTTGTCCAGTCCTATGTAAAGGCAATGAAAAAATCTACAACTTTCCAATAGATTTTGTGTTTTAGTTCTTCACTATTTTCAACATGTCTGCTTGCTGTCAGTGAATGGAAACCTTCTTGGTCTTGCTGCTTTACATGCTACATCAGGGGGAACGTATAAACGGAGGACCAGCTCTGTACATACGACATCCCAATTAACAAGCCACATCTTTTTGGGGGTTTTGGATTTGTATGGAATCCGACACAAATAACTCCACATGCCTTCATATGATATCAGAGGCATAGAGGGGTACAGTAGAGGGCACACGCATCAGAATGTGAGCTCCATATAAAACACCCGTGTGCGAGGACTTACCCTACCAGAACTTTTCATTCGGAAGCTGAACCCTTCCAGACCTAATACGTCTCACAGCTGAGGGTTTGTTACAAAGTATGAGTCTAGACAATTCTAACAATGTATCAGTGCAGGTAAAATGTATGGAGTCCAGACTGTTTCCCTCAAAGAGGATTTTCTGGACTGGATACATTGCAACAAGCCCTCAGCTGTGTGAGCAGGACTAGGTGAAAATGGGTTTTCAATTACCACAGAAGGTTGTCAAACTATCACCTGAGTATTGAAAACATCTGATAATTCGGAAAGTCTGGATGATCTGTTAGGTTCCTTATAGGATTGTATTTTAGTATCTGTGCTCAATAATGTTAACCCTTCTCATCTCTTCCCTATAATCTTTACCAGTTACTGCAGCGGGCAGTGGATTCAGGCCGTGTATGGGCAGCTCCACTGTACCCACATGCCCACTACCAATGTTATATGACAATAATGATCCGATGACCTGATACTGCGGGAAGAACTAATACATGGAAGGAGAAAACGTATAAATCTACCGAATAGACAAGAAACCGACATAAAGCAACATCACTGTGAACTGTGTAGAATAGACAGAAAGGAGCTCATTTACATAATTAACTAATTATACATACAATTTCTATTACAGCAGCTGGTTACTGCATAATAAATGGAGCAGGTATCCCAGAATCCTGAGCAATGTCGTAGAGAAACGGTAAGGGACAGAATCTATATTGTCAGCCTGATGTGTAAATATAATTATATACAGGAGCCCAGGTTATACCAGCTGTACATATATAATTATATACAGAAATACCCAGGTTATACCAGCATGCTCCATATCACTATATACAAGAAGACGTATAACTTATACCAGCTGTACATATATAATTATACACAGAAGATACCCAGGTTATACCAGCATGCTCCATATCACTATATACAAGAAGATGTATAACTTATACCAGCTGTATATATATAATTATATACAGAAGATACCCAGGTTATACCAGCATGCTCCATATCACTATATACAAGAAGATGTATAACTTATACCAGCTGTACATATATAATTATATACAGAAGATACCCAGGTTATACCAGCATGCTCCATATCACTATATACAAGAAGATGTATAACTTATACCAACTGTACATATATAATTATATACAGAAGATACCCAGGTTATACCAGCATGCTCCATATCACTATATACAGAAGATGTATAACTTATACCAGCTATACATATATAATTATATACAGAAGATACCCAGGTTATACCAGCATGCTCCATATCACTATGTACAAGAAGATGTATAACTTATACCAGCTGTACATATATAATTATATACAGGAGATACCCAGGTTATACCAGCATGCTCCATATCACTATATACAAGAAGATGTATAACTTATACCAGCTGTACATATATAATTATATACAGAAGATACCCAGGTTATACCAGCATGCTCCATATCACTATATACAAGAAGATGTATAACTTATACCAGCTGTACATATATAATTATATACAGAACATACCCAGGTTATACCAGCATGCTCCATATCACTATATACAAGAAGATGTATAACTTATACCAGCTGTACATATATAATTATACACAGGAGATACCCAGGTTATACCAGCATGCTCCATATCACTATATACAGGAAGATGTATAACTTATACCAGCTGTACATATATAATTATATACAGGAGATACCCAGGTTATACCAGCATGCTCCATATCACTATATACAAGATGATGTATAACTTATACCAGCTGTACATATATAATTATATACAGAACATACCCAGGTTATACCAGCTGTATAGATATCACTATATACAAGAAGATGTATAACTTATACCAGCTGTACATATATAATTATATACAGAAGATACCCGGGTTATACCAGCATGCTCCATATCACTATATACAAGAAGATGTATAACTTATACCAGCTGTACATATATAATTATATACAGAAGATACCCAGGTTATACCAGCATGCTCCATATCACTGTATACAAGAAGATGTATAACTTATACCAGCTGTACATATATAAATATATACAGAAGATACCCAGGTTATACCAGCATGCTCCATATCACTATATACAAGAAGATGTATAACTTATACCAGCTGTACATATATAATTATATACAGGAGACACCCAGGTTATACCAGCATGCTCCATATCACTATATACAAGAAGATGTATAACTTATACCAGCTGTACATATATAATTATATACAGAAGATACCCAGGTTATACCAGCATGCTCCATATCACTATATACAAGAAGATGTATAACTTATACCAGCTGTACATATATAATCATATACAGAAGATACCCAGGTTATACCAGCATGCTCCATATCACTATATACAAGAAGATGTATAACTTATACCAGCTGTACATATATAATTATATACAGAAGATACCCAGGTTATACCAGCATGCTCCATGTCACTATATACAAGAAGATGTATAACTTATACCAGCTGTACACATATAATTATATACAGAAGATACCCAGGTTATACCAGCATGCTCCATATCACTATATACGAGAAGATGTATAACTTATACCAGCTGTATATATATAATTATATACAGAAGATACCCAAGTTATACCAGCATGCTCCATATCACTATATACAAGAAGATGTATAACTTATACCAGCTGTACATATATAATTATATACAGGAGATACCCAGGTTATACCAGCATGCTCCATATCACTATATACAAGAAGATATATAACTTATACCAGCTGTGCATATATAATTATATACATGAGATACCCGGGTTATACCAGCATGCTCCATATCACTGTATACAGGAAGATGTATAACTTATACCAGCTGTACATATATAATTATATACAGAAGATACCCAGGTTATACCAGCATGCTCCATATCACTATATACAAGAAGATGTATAACTTATACCAGCTGTACATATATAATTATATACAGAAGATACCCAGGTTATACCAGCATGCTCCATATCACTATATAGAAGAAGATGTATAACTTATACCAGCTGTACATATATAATTATATACAGAAGATACCCAGGTTATACCAGCATGCTCCATATCACTATATACAAGAAGATGTATAACTTATACCAGCTGTACATATATAATTATATACAGAAGATACCCAGGTTATACCAGCATGCTCCATATCACTATATAGAAGAAGATGTATAACTTATACCAGCTGTACATATATAATTATATACAGAAGATACCCAGGTTATACCAGCATGCTCCATATCACTATACACAAGTAGATGTATAACTTATACCAGCTGTACATATATAATTATACACAGAAGATGCCCAGGTTATACCAGCATGCTCCATATCACTATATACAAGAAGATGTATAACTTATACCAGCTGTACATATATAATTATATACAGAAGATTCCCAGGTCATACCAGCATGCTCCATATCACTATATACAAGAAGATGTATAACTTATACCAGCTGTACATATATAAATATATACAGAAGATACCCAGGTTGTACCAGCGTGCTCCATATCACTATATACAGGAAGATGTATAACTTATACCAGCTGTACATATATAATTATATACAGAATATACCCAGGTTATACCAGCATGCTCCATATCACTATATACAAGAAGATGTATAACTTATACCAGCTGTACATATATAATTATATACAGGAGATACCCAGGTTATACCAGCATGCTCCATATCACTATATACAAGAAGATATATAACTTATACCAGCTGTGCATATATAATTATATACATGAGATACCCGGGTTATACCAGCATGCTCCATATCACTGTATACAGGAAGATGTATAACTTATACCAGCTGTACATATATAATTATATACAGAAGATACCCAGGTTATACCAGCATGCTCCATATCACTATATACAAGAAGATGTATAACTTATACCAGCTGTACATATATAATTATATACAGAAGATACCCAGGTTATACCAGCATGCTCCATATCACTATATAGAAGAAGATGTATAACTTATACCAGCTGTACATATATAATTATATACAGAAGATACCCAGGTTATACCAGCATGCTCCATATCACTATATACAAGAAGATGTATAACTTATACCAGCTGTACATATATAATTATATACAGAAGATACCCAGGTTATACCAGCATGCTCCATATCACTATATAGAAGAAGATGTATAACTTATACCAGCTGTACATATATAATTATATACAGAAGATACCCAGGTTATACCAGCATGCTCCATATCACTATACACAAGTAGATGTATAACTTATACCAGCTGTACATATATAATTATACACAGAAGATGCCCAGGTTATACCAGCATGCTCCATATCACTATATACAAGAAGATGTATAACTTATACCAGCTGTACATATATAATTATATACAGAAGATTCCCAGGTCATACCAGCATGCTCCATATCACTATATACAAGAAGATGTATAACTTATACCAGCTGTACATATATAATTATATACAGAAGATACCCAGGTTGTACCAGCGTGCTCCATATCACTATATACAGGAAGATGTATAACTTATACCAGCTGTACATATATAATTATATACAGAATATACCCAGGTTATACCAGCATGCTCCATATCACTATATACAAGAAGATGTATAACTTATACCAGCTGTACATATATAATTATATACAGAAGATACCCAGGTTATACCAGCATGCTCCATATCACTATATACAAGAAGATGTATAACTTATACCAGCCGTACATATATAATTATATACAGAAGATACCCAGGTTATACCAGCATGTTCCATATCACTATATACAAGAAGACGTATAACTTATACCAGCTGTACATATATAATTATATACAGAAGATACCCAGGTTATACCAGCATGCTCCATATCACTATATACAAGAAGATGTATGACTTATACCAGCTGTACATATATAATTATATACAGAAGATACCCAGGTTATACCAGCATGCTCCATATCACTATATACAGGAAGATGTATAACTTATACCAGCTGTACATATATAATTATATACAGAAGATACCCAGGTTATACCAGCATGCTCCATATCACTATATACAAGAAGATGTATAACTTATACCAGCTGTACATATATAATTATATACAGAGGATACCCAGGTTATACCAGCATGCTCCATATCACTACATACAAGAAGATGTATAACTTATACCAGCTGTACATATATAATTATATACAGAATATACCCAGGTTATACCAGCATGCTCCATATCACTATATACAAGAAGATGTATAACTTATACCAGCTGTACATATATAATTATATACAGAAGATCCCCAGGTTATACTATCATGCTCCATATCACTATATACAAGAAGATATATAACTTATACCAGCTGTACATATATAATTATATACAGGAGATACCCAGGATATACCAGCATGCTCCATATCACTATATACAAGAAGATGTATAACTTATACCAGCATGCTCCATATCACTATATACAAGAAGATATATAACTTATACCAGCTGTACATATATAATTATATACAGAGGATACCCAGGTTATACCAGCATGCTCCATATCACTATATACAAGAAGATGTATAACTTATACCAGCTGTACATATATAATTATATACAGAAGATACCCAGGTTATACCAGCATGCTCCATATCACTATATACAAGAAGATGTATAACTTATACCAGCTGTACATATATAATTATATACAGAAGATACCCAGGTTATACCAGCATGCTCCATATCACTATATACAGGAAGATGTATAACTTATACCAGCTATACATATATAATTATATACAGCAGATACCCAGGTTATACCAGCATGCTCCATATCACTATATACAAGAAGATATATAACTTATACCAGCTGTACATATATAATTATATACAGAAGATCCCCAGGTTATACCAGCATGCTCCATATCACTATATACAAGAAGATGTATAACTTATACCAGCTGTACATATATAATTATATACAGAAGATACCCAGGTTATACCAGCATGCTCCATATCACTATATACAAGAAAATGTATAACTTATACCAGCTCTACATATATAATTATATACAGAACATACCCAGGTTATACCAGCATGCTCCATATCACTATATACAAGAAGATGTATAACTTATACCAGCTGTACATATATAATTATATACAGGAGATACCCAGGTTATACCAGCATGCTCCATATCACTATATACAAGAAGATGTATCACTTATACCAGCTGTACATATATAATTATATACAGAAGATACCCAGGTTATACCAGCATGCTCCATATCACTATATACAGGAAGATGTATAACTTATACCAGCTGTACATATATAATTATATACAGAAGATACCCAGGTTATACCAGCATGCTCCATATCACTATATACAAGAAGATGTATAACTTATACCAGCTGTACATATATAATTATATACAGAAGATACCCAGGTTATACCCGCATGCTCCATATCACTATATACAAGAAGATGTATAACTTATACCAGCCGTACATATATAATTATATACAGAAGATACCCAGGTTATACCAGCATGCTCCATATCACTATATACAGGAAGATGTATAACTTATACCAGCTGTACATATATAATTATATACAGAAGATACCCAGGTTATACCAGCATGCTCCATATCACTATATACAGGAAGATGTATAACTTATACCAGCTGTACATATATAATTATATACAGAATATACACAGGTTATACCAGCATGCTCCATATCACTATATACAAGAAGATGTATAACTTATACCAGCTGTACATATATAATTATATACAGAAGATACCCAGGTTATACCAGCATGCTCCATATCACTATATACAGGAAGATGTATAACTTATACCAGCTGTACATATATAATTATATACAGAAGATACCCAGGTTATACCAGCATGCTCCATATCACTATATACAAGAAGATGTATAACTTCTACCAGCCTTACATATATAATTATATACAGAAGATACCCAGGTTATACCCGCATGCTCCATATCACTATATACAAGAAGATGTATAACTTATACCAGCTGCACATATATAATTATATACAGAAGATGCCCAGGTTATACCAGCATGCTCCATATCACTATATACAAGAAGATGTATAACTTATACCAGCTGTACATATATAATTATATACAGAAGATGCCCAGGTTATACCAGCATGCTCCATATCACTATATACAAGAAGATGTATAACTTATACCAGCTGTACATATATAATTATATGCAGAAGATACCCAGGTTATACCAGCATGCTCCATATCACTATATACAAGAAGACGTATAACTTATACCAGCTGTACATATATAATTATATACAGAAGATACCCAGGTTATACCAGCATGCTCCATATCACTATATACAAGAAGACGTATAACTTATACCAGCTGTACATATATAATTATATACAGAAGATCCCCAGGTTATACCAGCATGCTCCATATCACTATATACAAGAAGATGTATAACTTATACCAGCTGCACATATATAATTATATACAGAAGATGCCCAGGTTATACCAGCATGCTCCATATCACTATATACAGGAAGATGTATAACTTATACCAGCTGTACATATATAATTATATACAGAAGATACCCAGGTTATACCAGCATGCTCCATATCACTATATACAGGAAGATGTATAACTTATACCAGCTGTACATATATAATTATATACAGAAGATACCCAGGTTATACCAGCATGCTCCATATCACTATATACAAGAAGACGTATAACTTATACCAGCTGTACATATATAATTATATACAGAAGATCCCCAGGTTATACCAGCATGCTCGATATCACTATATACAAGAAGATGTATAACTTATACCAGCTGCACATATATAATTATATACAGAAGATGCCCAGGTTATACCAGCATGCTCCATATCACTATATACAAGAAGATGTATAACTTATACCAGCTGTACATATATAATTATATACAGAAGATGCCCAGGTTATACCAGCCTGCTCCATATCACTATATACAAGAAGATGTATAACTTATACCAGCTGTACATATATAATTATATACAGAAGATGCCCAGGTTATACCAGCATGCTTCATATCACTATATACAAGAAGATGTATAACTTATACCAGCTGTACATATATAATTATACACAGGAGATACCCAGGTTATACCAGCATGCTCCATATCACTATATACAAGAAGATGTATAACTTATACCAGCTGTACATATATAATTACATACAGAAGATACCCAGGTTATACCAGCATGCTCCATATCACTATATACAAGAAGATGTATAACTTATACCAGCTGTACATATATAATTATATACAGAAGATACCCAGGTTATACCAGCATGCTCCATATCACTATATACAAGAAGATGTATAACTTATACCAGCTGTACATATATATAATTATATACAGGAGATTCCCAGGTTATAGCAGCATGCTCCATATCTCTATATACAAGAAGATGTATAACTTATACCAGCTGTACATATATAATTATATACAGAAGATACCCAGGTTATACCAGCATGCTCCATATCACTATATACAAGAAGATGTATAACTTATACCAGCTGTACATATATCATTATATACAGGAGATACCCAGGTTATACCAGCATGCTCCATATCACTATATACAAGAAGATGTATAACTTATAACAGCTGTACATATATAATTATATAAAGAAGATACCCAGGTTATACCAGCATGCTCCATATCACTATATACAAGAAGATGTATAACTTATACCAGCTGTACATATATAATTATATAGAGAAGATACCCAGGTTATACCAGCATGCTCCATATCACTATATACAAGAAGATGTATAACTTATACCAGCTGTACATATATAATTATATACAGAAGATACCCAGGTTATACCAGCATGCTCCATATCACTATATACAAGAAGATGTATAACTTATACCAGCTGTACATATATAATTATATACAGAAGATACCCAGGTTATACCAGCATGCTCCATATCACTATATACAAGAAGATGTATAACTTATACCAGCTGTACATATATAATTATATACAGAAGATACCCAGGTTATACCAGCATGCTCCATATCACTATATACAAGAAGATGTATAACTTATACCAGCTGTACATATATAATTATATACAGAAGATACCCAGGTTATACCAGCATGCTCCATATCACTATATACAAGAAGATGTATAACTTATACCAGCTGTACATATATATAATTATATACAGGAGATTCCCAGGTTATAGCAGCATGCTCCATATCTCTATATACAAGAAGATGTATAACTTATACCAGCTGTACATATATAATTATATACAGAAGATACCCAGGTTATACCAGCATGCTCCATATCACTATATACAAGAAGATGTATAACTTATACCAGCTGTACATATATCATTATATACAGGAGATACCCAGGTTATACCAGCATGCTCCATATCACTATATACAAGAAGATGTATAACTTATACCAGCTGTACATATATAATTATATAGAGAAGATACCCAGGTTATACCAGCATGCTCCATATCACTATATACAAGAAGATGTATAACTTATACCAGCTGTACATATATAATTATATACAGAAGATACCCAGGTTATACCAGCATGCTCCATATCACTATATACAAGAAGATGTATAACTTATACCAGCTGTACATATATAATTATATACAGAAGATACCCAGGTTATACTAGCATGCTCCATATCACTATATACAAGAAGATGTATAACTTATACCAGCTGTACATATATAATTATATACAGAAGATACCCAGGTTATACCAACATGCTCCATATCACTATATACAAGAAGATGTATAACTTATACCAGCTGTACATATATAATTATATACAGCAGATACCCAGGTTATACCAGCATGCTCCATATCACTATATACAAGAAGATGTATAACTTATACCAGCTGTACACATATAATTATATACAGAAGATACCCAGGTTACACCAGCATGCTCCATATCACTATATACAGGAAGATGTATAACTTATACCAGCTGTACATATATAATTATATACAGAAGATACCCAGGTTATACCAGCATGCTCCATATCACTATATACAGGAAGATGTATAACTTATACCAGCTGTACATATATAATTATATACAGAAGATACCCAGGTTATACCAGCATGCTCCATATCACTATATACAAGAAGATGTATAACTTATACCAGCTGTACATATATAATTATATACAGAAGATACCCAGGTTATACCAGCATGCTCCATATCACTATATACAAGAAGATGTATAACTTATACCAGCTGTACATATATAATTATATACAGGAGATACCCAGGTTATACCAGCACGCTCCATATCACTATATACAAGAAGATGTATAACTTATACCAGCTGTACATATATAATTATATACAGAAGATACCCAGGTTATACCAGCATGCTCCATATCACTATATACAAGAAGATGTATAACTTATACCAGCTGTACATATATAACTATATACAGGAGATACCCAGGTTATACCAGCATGCTCCATATCACTATATACAAGAAGATGTGTAACTTATACCAGCTGTACATATATAATTATATACAGAAGATACCCAGGTTATACCAGCATGCTCCATATCACTATATACAGGAAGATGTATAACTTATACCAGCTGTACATATATAATTATATACAGAAGATACCCAGGTTATACCAGCATGCTCCATATCACTATATACAAGAAGATGTATAACTTATACCAGCTGTACATATATAATTATATACAGAAGATACCCAGGTTATACCAACATGCTCCATATCACTATATACATGTCAGTTCCTGGGTGGCCTCGGCTCTATACACATATGGTCTTTACTCATGTTCTATCTTTCCTCGGATCACTGACGGACTCGGACGGCGCACACGGTCGTGTGAATGAGGCGTAACACTTTGTTCTAATATTCCCGTCCAGGGATATAAATCCTTTATGGTCGCACATCCAGTATCTTGATGACGTTCTCCGGCATTTTTCTCAGCATTTTATTTGCGTTTTGCTTTTGTGCCATAAAATCAATATTGTAAATCGTGTAAGGTATCGATGTGATCATTATATTCAGACGCTGCCAATTAAATGGAGGAAAATTAGAAGAGGGAGATAAACAGGGAGCAGAGCAGGGAGGAGATTTGTGGGTTGCCATCGATGCAGTGTCAGGGTATGTTCACACGGCAACGCCAATTACGTCTGAAATTACGGAGCTGTTTTCAGGTGAAAACAGCTCCTGAATTTCAGACGTAATTGCATGTACGGATGTAATTGGAGCTGGTTTTCATTGGAGTCAATGAAAAGCGGCTCGAATTACATCCCACTTCTTTGAGGCGGGCGTCTGCACAGAACATCGTAAGACCCATTGAATTTAATGGGCAGATGTTTGCAGATGGTTTGGAGCCGTTTTTTCGGGCGTAATTCGAGGCGTAAAACGTCTGAATTACATCCGTATATAGGGCGTGTAAACATACCGTTAGTGAATGTTCCAAATCTATGAGTCCTGATGTGACTTTCTGGTCTCTGCACTCTTAATGGGGAACTCCATTCTCCCTCCCCCTTTAGGCTGTGCTACATGTGCTCTAAAATCTGATCTTTGGGCCCTGAACAGTCTACATACCCTTGTCCATTGCTTATGTTTTGGTGGTCGACAATAGGAGTGGTACCTTTGGTGGTTGGGTCTAGGAGGGTCATTAACCTATTGGAGTTTTATCCTTGTAATTTGGTCTAGGCGGTTCATGCTCCATTGGACTTTCCCCTTTTAGTTGGTTCTGGGGGGTCATAACCCACTGCACTTTCCCACTGGTTGGCCAATTGGACTTTTAGTTAGGTCTGGGGGGCTCACGAACCATTGGAATTTTACCTTTGAAATTGGGTCTAGTAGGTTAAGGACCCATTGGACTCTACTCCTTGTGATTCATTGGAATGTAGGTATATTGGACTTTCACTGGTTGGAGTGGAATCAGGATCCTTGTGGCCACTAACTGCTCTGGACACCCACCTGGCCCACACACATATGGTGTAGAATGTAGAGGGTGGAGGCCAGTGGGGTATTTTCTCCTTTGCCCCCTCCCTATTATCCAGCCTTGATAACATGAGCAGCTATATCTCATCTCTGCATGACTATCTATTAGAATCCGATCATTTCTGAGCGGCTCCCGACACAAGATGCAAAACTACAACATAGATCACATCAATTCCATCAGTCCGTCCAGTCGGGAAACGTGAAGTTTCGTCTTCGTGCTCTGTTGTCTTAATTGGAATCTGCAGAGATGTCAAATAACATAGGGAGTGGTAATGTGTCGCTTTAGATATGGCGCTCGTTCCTGGCGACGGTGGTAGACGCGATCTCCAGACGCTTTTTGCTCAGGAACATTAAGATAATATCAACTATTATTCAAAGTAACCGGCATTTGTCATCTTAATTGATTCTTGTTTTTGTCTTGTCAGCTCCTCGGCTTCTTTTGTGTAAATTAAAATGTGAGTGGCAGAAGTTCGTCCTCGCGTCATGTTCCTGGGGCCTGGCGGTAATTACGCCATGAGCAGACTGTGCTGCGCTCTACATGTACCTTATATAGGTTGGCTACAGAGGCAGCAGAGCTCAATGTGCGCAGGGCCATGTCATTTAGTCTTTGTCATGTCTTAGTTCTGGAGTTGGTCTTTCCTGATCTCAAGATTTTCCTTTACGTTTACCTTCATAACCCAAATATCAATGTCATAAGTAAATGTTCTTATTAGAATCGCCCCATAACTGCTCTACAACCAAATTGTAATAACACGTTGTTAGAATCACGCAGTTTGGCCACGATAGGTAGTTAAAATTTTTCTTAAAAGGATTGTCCACTTTGTTCACCATTTCGTTTTTAGGTCCAAACTGCTGTTGTGATTTTCATAATGTAGCTGTATAGGGGTCAGAGTTCAGTATTTCTGATACAGAGCTCCAAACCCTCTTTATTCAACATGAAAATATTCTATGTGCCTGCAGCCACCAACAGGGGGAGCTCACTGCAGACAGCTATAATCATTAATGAATCTGTAGGTTGTGAGCTCCCTCTAGTGGTGGTTACAGGCAGTCAGAATGTCATCAGGTGACTTTATAGCTGTGTGAAAGGGATGAAGGGGCTTTGGAGCATTGTATCAGGACCGAACTCTGCCCCCAATAAAGATATATGTAGACCTCAAACTCTATTCTGATAAATATTACCAGGGTCTGGGAGGCTTTTTCCTCCAGCGGTTGATGTGGATCTGATCATTCCTTGTCACATTTCAGAAGGAAGAAACATTTTATTACCTTACTTAATATTCAGAAAACAAATTAGCCAATTTTATTAATGAGACCATTTAGGTTGTTTTGCAATTACCACTCATTACTGCATCAGGTTTACATTTTGTGGGATTTTCTTGCTGAAATACAAAGTGTTTCACCAATTATTAACAAATCTATAAAAAATTATCAGCGAAGTGTGACACAGAATGTAATACATAGGAGATATATATTCTTATATATAGGGGCAGTATTATAGTAGTTATATTCTTGTATATAGGGGCAGTATTATAGTAGTTATATTCTTGTATATAGGAGCAGTATTATAGTAGTTATATTCTTGTATATAGGAGCAGTATTATAGTAGTTATATTCTTGTATATAGGGGCAGTATTATAGTAGTTATATTCTTGTATATAGGGAGCAGTAGTATAGTAGATATATTCTTGTATATAGGGAGCAGTATTATAGTAGTTATATTCTTGTATATAGGGGGCAGTATTATAGTAGTTATATTCTTGTATATAGGGGCAGTATTATAGTAGTTATATTCTTGTATATCGGAGCAGTATTATAGTAGTTATATTCTTGTATATAGGGGCAGTATTATAGTAGTTATATTCTTGTATATAGGGAGCAGTAGTATAGTAGATATATTCTTGTATATAGGGAGCAGTATTATATTAGTTATATTCTTGTATATAGGGGGCAGTATTATAGTAGTTATATTCTTGTATATAGGAGCAGTATTATAGTAGTTATATTCTTGTATATAGGGGGCAGTATTATAGTAGTTATATTCTTGTATATAGCTGCAGTATTATAGTAGTTATATTCTTGTATATAGGGAGCAGTATTATAGTAGTTATATTCTTGTATATAGGAGCAGTACTATAGTAGTTATATTCTTGTATATAGGGGCAGTATTATAGTAGTTATATTCTTGTATATAGAGGCAGTATTATAATAGTTATATTCTTGTATATAGGAGCAGTATTATAGTAGTTATATTCTTGTATATAGGAGCAGTATTATAGTAGTTATATTCTTGTATATAGAGGCAGTATTATAATAGTTATATTCTTGTATATAGGAGGCAGTATTATAGTAGTTATATTCTTGTATATAGCTGCAGTATTATAGTAGTTATATTCTTGTATATAGGGGGCAGTATTATAGTAGTTATATTCTTGTATATAGCTGCAGTACTATAGTAGTTATATTCTTGTATATAGCTGCAGTATTATAGTAGTTATATTCTTGTATATAGAGGCAGTATTATAATAGTTATATTCTTGTATATAGGAGGCAGTATTATAGTAGTTATATTCTTGTATATAGGGGCAGTATTATAGTAATTATATTCTTGTATATAGGAGCAGTATTATAGTAGTTATATTCTTGTATATAGGGGGCAGTATTATAGTACTTATATTCTTGTATATAGGGACAGTATTATAGTAGTTATATTCTTGTATATAGGAGTGGTATTATAGTAGTTATATTCTTGTATATAGGGGTCAGTATTATAGTAGTTATATTCTTGTATATAGGGCAGTATTATAGTAGTTATATTCTTGTATATAGGGGGCAGTATTATAGTAGTTATATTCTTGTATATAGGGCGCAGTATTATAGTAGTTATATTCTTGTATATAGGAGCGGTATTATAGTAGTTATATTCTTGTATATAGGGGTCAGTATTATAGTAGTTATATTCTTGCATATAGGGCAGTATTATAGTAGTTATATTCTTGTATATAGGGGGCAGTATTATAGTAGTTATATTCTTGTATATAGGGCGCAGTATTATAGTAGTTATATTCTTGTATATAGGGGGCAGTATTATAGTAGTTATATTCTTGTATATAGGAGCAGTATTATAGTAGTTATATTCTTGTATATATGAGCAGTATTATAGTAGTTATATTCTTGTATATAGGGGCAGTATTATCGTAGTTATAGTCTTGTATATAGGGGCAGTATTATAGTAGTTATATTCTTGTATATAGGAGTAGTATTATAGTAGTTATATTCTTGTATATAGGGGTCAGTATTATAGTAGTTATATTCTTGTATATAGGGCAGTATTATAGTAGTTATATTCTTGTATATAGGGGGCAGTATTATAGTAGTTATATTCTTGTATATAGGGCGCAGTATTATAGTAGTTATATTCTTGTATATAGGGGGCAGTATTATAGTAGTTATATTCTTGTATATAGGAGCAGTATTATAGTAGTTATATTCTAGTATATAGGGGTCAGTATTATAGTAGTTATATTCTTGTATATAGGGGCAGTATTAGGGCGGGTTCACACATAGCGGAATTTCACTTAAATTCCGCTGCGGACACTCCGCAGCGTTAATCCGCAGCGGAGCCGTTTCTCCATTGACTTTCACTTTAATTTAGCAGTGTTCGTTTACACGATGCGTACAATTCCGCTGCGGAGCATAGGCTGCGGAGCGGAATTTGGTGTCCGCAGCATGCTCTGTCTGTTGCGGAGCAGTGGCGGACTGGTTGCGGACTCATGGCGGAATTTCTCCATTGACTTCAATGGAGAGTCAAAATTCCGCAATGAAGTCCGCAGATCTTATGTGTGCTGCGGAGCGTATTGTTTTTACTACCATGACATTTCTTCATTCTGGCTGGACCTATGTATTTCTAGGTCTACAGCCAGACTGAGGAAGTCAATGGGGCTCCCGTAATGACGGGAGCGTTGCTAGGAGACGTCTGTAAATAGTCACTGTCCAGGGTGCTGAAAGAGTTACGCGATCGGCAGTAACTGTTTCTGCACCCGGGACAGTGACTACCGATCTCAATATACATGTATCTGTAAAAAAAAATATAAGTTCATACTTACCGAGAACTCCCTGCGTCTGTCTCCAGTCCGGCCTCCCAGGATGACGTTTCAGTGTAAGTGACGGCTGCAGCCAATCACAGGCCAAGCACAGGCTGCAGCGGTCACATGGACTGGAGCGTCATCCAGGGAGGTCGGGCCGGATGCCGAAAGAGGGACGCGTCACCAAGACAACGGGCGGTAAGTATGAATTTCTTTGACTTTCACTAGGGAAAGTGCTGTCCCTTCTCTCTATTCTGCACTGAATAGGGAGAAGAGAAGCACTTTTCCTGCAGTCCGCAGCGGCCAGTCCGCATCAATTTTCTGCACATTTTGTGCAGATCCGCTGCAGAATCTGCAACGCAGATTATGTGCGGCATTGATGCGGACAGTTGCGGAGGAATTCCGCCATGTGTGGTCATGCCCTTATAGTAGTTATATTCTTGTATATAAGGGGCAGTATTATAGTAGTTATATTCTTGTATATAGGGAGCAGTACTATAGTAGTTATATTCTTGTATATAGGAGCAGTATTATAGTAGTTATATTCTTGTATATAGGGGGCAGTATTATAGTAGTTATATTCTTGTATATAGGGGGCAGTATTATAGTAGGTATATTCCTGTATATAGGGGCAGTATTATAGTAGTTATATTCTTGTATATAGGGGGCAGTATTATAGTAGGTATATTCCTGTATATAGGGGGCAGTATTATAGTAGTTATATTCTTGTACATAGGGGCAGCATTATAGTAGTTATATTCTTGTATATAGGGGGCAGTATTATAGTAGTTATATTCTCAGGGGCGGACATACCGCATGTGCAGCCGGTGCAGCTGCACAAGGGCCCCGCGTGGGAAGGGGGCCCGTTCCTCTGCTGGCCGACTCAGTTCTCAGCTGCGCGATGCTGAGGACTGAGACAGAGGCCCGTGGACCACTGGCGTAGCTATAGGGGTCGCAGCGGTCGCAATTGCGACCGGGCCCCGAAGCCAGGGGGGCCCACGGCCCCCCGCACCACATCAATAAAAAGTTACTATAGTAACTCGGGCCGCGGGCCCCTGTTACTATAGTAACATACTTTACTTACCTTCCTGGTTCCGGATCGCAGCGGAGGTCCTGACGTCAGGCGCTGTGCGCAGCACATGACGTCACAGCGCTATGCGCCGCGCACAGCATCGAGACGACAGAACTCCCGCCGCGGCCGAAGAGGAAGGTAAGATAGCCCTGACTGGCGGGGTCCGACTCCTGGGACCCGCCAATCAGCTGTTTTGAAGGGGCCGCAGCACTCGTACGAGAGCTGCTCCCCTTCATTCCTGTCACTTCATTCCGGTCACACTGTGAATCGGTTTCGGCGATTCACAGTGTGGGCGAGTAGTGAAATGAAGGGGAAGCAGCTCTCGTACGAGTGCTGCGGCCCCTTCAAAACAGCTGATTTGCGGGTCCCGGGCGACACATCAGCTATTGATGGCCTATCCTGAGGATAGGCCATCAATGTTTAGGGACTGCACAACCCCTAAGCCTACGATGTAGCAGGCTTAGGGGGCCCATGAGACAGGATCACAGATTGTGTGATGCAGTGGCGGACACAGACTGCAAAAGGCCCCTGTGCAGATAATGTGCCAGGGCCCCCCCCCCCCCCACCCCGCAAACTTCTCATGGCCGACGGTCCGCTTTCAGCTGCATCGCTGGGTCTCCTAAGTGACCCAACAATGCAGCACTAGCAGCCGGGGCGTCACTAAGGCTGGGTTCACACACACACTATTTACGGACGTAATTTGGGCGTTTTAGCATTGAATTACATCCGAAAATGCGGCTCAAAAGCGTCGGAAAACATCTGCCCATTCATTTGAATGGGTCTTACGATGTTCTGTGCCGATGGTCATTTTTTTTTACGCGCCGCTGTCGAAAGGCGGCGCGTAAAAAACTGCCTGTCACTTCTTCAGATGTAAATGGAGCCGTTTTCCATGGACTCCATGGAAAACCAGCTTCAATTACTTCCGTAGTGGACGCAGCAAAAGACGCCTGCACATGCCATTACGGCTGAAATTACGGTGCTGTTTTCTCCTGAAAACAGCACAGTAATTTCAGCCGTAACAGACGCTGCCGTGTGAACATACCCTCAGGGCTTAAAATGTCCGGGAAATAGCCCCAATACATATGTGTCCGCCCCAAAAAAAAGTGTGTGTATAGGAGACAGCATAGCATATCTATAGCACTACGACCCTATAAACTATGGATAGGATTAGATACAGTGGCTGAGCAGACAGTATCACACATGATAGGATTAGATACAGTGGCTCAGAAGGCAGTATCACACATGATAGGATTAGATACACAGCTCAGCAGACAGTATCACACATGATAGGATTAGATACAGTGGCCCAGCAGACAGTATCACACATGATAGGATTAGATACAGTGGCTCAGCAGACAGTACCACACATGATAGGATTAGATACAGTGGCTCAGCAGACAGTACCACACATGATAGGATTAGATACAGTGGCTCAGCAGACAGTATCACACATGATAGGATTAGATACAGTGGCTCAGCAGACAGTACCACACATTATAGGATTAGATACAGTGGCTCAGCAGACAGTATCACACATGATAGGATTAGATACAGTGGCTCAGCAGACAGTATCACACATGATCGGATTAGATATAGGGCCCAGCACAGTATCATACATGATTGGATTAGATACACAGCTCAGCAGACTGTATCACACATGATAGGATTAGATACAGGGCCCAGCTCGCTGACATTGCGGCTCCAGCGCTGGACCCAGGAAAGGTAAGAATAATAATTTTGCTTCTTTATGTGTTACTGATTATTTTTGTGTGTTTGTGTTATTTTACAGGTTCGGTTGTTGGACTTCGGATACGAGGACTTCAATGACGGCGTTTTTTTTATTCTCAATAAAATGGTTAATGAGGGTTGTGTTTTTATTTCAATAAAAAAAATTTCTATGTGCTTGTATCTTTTTAAACTTTATTATCACCGCCTTAGTAATGGCCGCTGGCTGATTGACAACCTCCATTACTAAGGCGAGGCTTAATGTTAGCCGGTGCAGAGTCTACACTAACCCCCATTATTACCCCGGTACCCACCGCCACCAGGGGTACTGGGAAGAGCCGGGTACAAACCAGTACCCGACCAGCTGTAGTGACGGGCAGGCACCGGGGTGGCCGCAGGCTGGTAGTATTAGGCTGGGGAAGGCCAAAAACAGTGGCCCTTCCCACCCTTGTAATGCTGCCTGCTGCTGCTGTGTTGTATCTGGCTGGTTATGAAAATTGGGGGGGACCCGACATCGTTCTTTCCAATTATTTTTTAAATGACGTGGCGTCCCCCCCATTTTCATAACCAGCCAGATACAATAAAGCAGCAGCAGCCTAGCATCACCAGGGTAGGAAGGGCCACTGTATCTGGCCTTTCCCCTCCTGATAATACCAGCCTGCGGCCACCCCAGTGGCCGACCATCACTACAGATGGTCAGGTACTGGATCGTACCCGGCTCTTCCCAGCACCCCTGGTGGCGGTGGGTACCGGGGTAATAAAGGGGGTTAGTGTTAGCCTCTGCACCGGCTAACACTAAGCCCTGCCTTAGCAATGGATGCTGTCAATCAGCCGGCGGCCATTACTAAGGCGGTAGTAATATAGTTTAAAAAAAACCACAAAGACATAGAAAAAATATTTTATTGAAATAAAAAAAAAAAACACAACCCTCATTAACCATTTTATTAATAAAAAAAAAAGCTGTCATCGAAGTAGTCCTGGAATCCGCCGTAGTCCAACGACCGAACCTGTAAGAAAACACACAAAAAATGATTAGTAACACATGTGTTAGGGTATGTGCACACACACTAATTACGTCCGGAATTGACGGACGTATTTCGGCCGCAAGTACCGGACCGAACACACTGCAGGGAGCCGGGCTCCTAGCATCATAGTTATGTACGACGCTAGGAGTCCCTGCCTCGCTGCCGGACAACTGTCCGGTACTGAAAACATGATTACAGTACAGGACAGTTGTCCCACAGCGAGGCAGGGACTCCTAGCGTCGTACATAAGTACGACGCTAGGAGCCCGGCTCCCTGCAGTGTGTTCGGTCCGGTACTTGCGGCCGAAATACATCCGTCACTTACGGACGTAATTAGTGTCTGTGCACATACCCTAAGGCTTAGATACAGGGCCCATGTGTGATACTGTCTGTGGGACCCTGTATCTAAGCCTACCACAAGGTAGGCTTAGATACAGGGTCCAGCAGACAGTAATCTTATACAGTATAAGATTACTGTGTGCTGGGGCCCTGTATCTAAACCTACAGTGTGGTAGGCTTAGATACAGGGCCCAGCAGACAGGATCACGCATGGGCCATGTATCTAAGCCTACCATGTGATTGGCTTAGATACAGGGCCCAGCAGACAGCATCACACAATCTGTGATCCTGTCTCATGGGCCCCCTAAGCCTGCTACATCGTAGGCTTAGGGGTTGTGCAGTCCCTAAACATTGATGGCCTATCCTCAGGATAGGCCATCAATAGCTGATGTGTCGCCCGGGACCCGCAAATCAGCTGTTTTGAAGGGGCCGCAGCACTCGTACGAGAGCTGCTTCCCCTTCATTTCACTACTCGCCCACACTGTGAATCGCCGAAACCGATTCACAGTGTGACCGGAATGAAGTGACAGGAATGAAGGGGAGCAGCTCTCGTACGAGTGCTGCGGCCCCTTCAAAACAGCTGATTGGCGGGTCCCAGGAGTCGGACCCCGCCAGTCAGGGCTATCTTACCTTCCTCTTCGGCCGCGGCGGGAGTTCTGTCGTCTCGATGCTGTGCGCGGCGCATAGCGCTGTGACGTCATGTGCTGCGCACAGCGCCTGACGTCAGGACCTCCGCTGCGATCCGGAACCAGGAAGGTAAGTAAAGTATGTTACTATAGTAACAGGGGCCCGCGGCCCGAGTTACTATAGTAACTTTTTATTGATGTGGTGCGGGGGGCCGTGGGCCCCCCTGGCTTCGGGGCCCGGTCGCAATTGCGACCGCTGCGACCCCTATAGCTACGCCAGTGGTCCACGGGCCTCTGTCTCAGTCCTCAGCATCGCGCAGCTGAGAACTGAGTCGGCCAGCAGAGGAACGGGCCCCCTTCCCACGCGGGGCCCTTGTGCAGCTGCACCGGCTGCACATGCGGTATGTCCGCCCCTGGTGTGATGCTGTCTGCTGGGCCCTGTATCTAAGCCAATCACATGGTAGGCTTAGATACATGGCCCATGCGTGATCCTGTCTGCTGGGCCCTGTATCTAAGCCTACCACACTGTAGGTTTAGATACAGGGCCCCAGCACACAGTAATCTTATACTGTATAAGATTACTGTCTGCTGGACCCTGTATCTAAGCCTACCTTGTGGTAGGCTTAGATACAGGGTCCCACAGACAGTATCACACATGGGCCCTGTATCTAAGCCTTAGGGTATGTGCACAGACACTAATTACGTCCGTAAGTGACGGATGTATTTCGGCCGCAAGTACCGGACCGAACACACTGCAGGGAGCCGGGCTCCTAGCGTCGTACTTATGTACGACGCTAGGAGTCCCTGCCTCGCTGTGGGACAACTGTCCTGTACTGTAATCATGTTTTCAGTACCGGACAGTTGTCCGGCAGCGAGGCAGGGACTCCTAGCGTCGTACATAACTATGATGCTAGGAGCCCGGCTCCCTGCAGTGTGTTCGGTCCGGTACTTGCGGCCGAAATACGTCCGTCAATTCCGGACGTAATTAGTGTGTGTGCACATACCCTAACACATGTGTTACTAATCATTTTTTGTGTGTTTTCTTACAGGTTCGGTCGTTGGACTACGGCGGATTCCAGGACTACTTCGATGACAGCTTTTTTTTTTATTAATAAAATGGTTAATGAGGGTTGTGTTTTTTTTTTTTATTTCAATAAAATATTTTTTCTATGTCTTTGTGGTTTTTTTTAAACTATATTACTACCGCCTTAGTAATGGCCGCCGGCTGATTGACAGCATCCATTGCTAAGGCAGGGCTTAGTGTTAGCCGGTGCAGAGGCTAACACTAACCCCCTTTATTACCCCGGTACCCACCGCCACCAGGGGTGCTGGGAAGAGCCGGGTACGATCCAGTACCTGACCATCTGTAGTGATGGTCGGCCACTGGGGTGGCCGCAGGCTGGTATTATCAGGAGGGGAAAGGCCAGATACAGTGGCCCTTCCTACCCTGGTGATGCTAGGCTGCTGCTGCTTTATTGTATCTGGCTGGTTATGAAAATGGGGGGGACGCCACGTCATTTAAAAAATAATTGGAAAGAACGATGTCGGGTCCCCCCCAATTTTCATAACCAGCCAGATACAACACAGCAGCAGCAGGCAGCATTACAAGGGTGGGAAGGGCCACTGTTTTTGGCCTTCCCCAGCCTAATACTACCAGCCTGCGGCCACCCCGGTGCCTGCCCGTCACTACAGCTGGTCGGGTACTGGTTTGTACCCGGCTCTTCCCAGTACCCCTGGTGGCGGTGGGTACCGGGGTAATAATGGGGGTTAGTGTAGACTCTGCACCGGCTAACATTAAGCCTCGCCTTAGTAATGGAGGTTGTCAATCAGCCAGCGGCCATTACTAAGGCGGTGATAATAAAGTTTAAAAAGATACAAGCACATAGAAATTTTTTTTATTGAAATAAAAACACAACCCTCATTAACCATTTTATTGAGAATAAAAAAAACGCCGTCATTGAAGTCCTCGTATCCGAAGTCCAACAACCGAACCTGTAAAATAACACAAACACACAAAAATAATCAGTAACACATAAAGAAGCAAAATTATTATTCTTACCTTTCCTGGGTCCAGCGCTGGAGCCGCAATGTCAGCGAGCTGGGCCCTGTATCTAATCCTATCATGTGTGATACAGTCTGCTGAGCTGTGTATCTAATCCAATCATGTATGATACTGTGCTGGGCCCTATATCTAATCCGATCATGTGTGATACTGTCTGCTGAGCCACTGTATCTAATCCTATCATGTGTGATACTGTCTGCTGAGCCACTGTATCTAATCCTATAATGTGTGGTACTGTCTGCTGAGCCACTGTATCTAATCCTATCATGTGTGATACTGTCTGCTGAGCCACTGTATCTAATCCTATCATGTGTGGTACTGTCTGCTGAGCCACTGTATCTAATCCTATCATGTGTGGTACTGTCTGCTGAGCCACTGTATCTAATCCTATCATGTGTGATACTGTCTGCTGGGCCACTGTATCTAATCCTATCATGTGTGATACTGTCTGCTGAGCTGTGTATCTAATCCTATCATGTGTGATACTGCCTTCTGAGCCACTGTATCTAATCCTATCATGTGTGATACTGTCTGCTCAGCCACTGTATCTAATCCTATCCATAGTTTATAGGGTCGTAGTGCTATAGATATGCTATGCTGTCTCCTATACACACACTTTTTTTTGGGGCGGACACATATGTATTGGGGCTATTTCCCGGACATTTTAAGCCCTGAGGGTATGTTCACACGGCAGCGTCTGTTACGGCTGAAATTACTGTGCTGTTTTCAGGAGAAAACAGCACCGTAATTTCAGCCGTAATGGCATGTGCAGGCGTCTTTTGCTGCGTCCACTACGGAAGTAATTGAAGCTGGTTTTCCATGGAGTCCATGGAAAACGGCTCCATTTACATCTGAAGAAGTGACAGGCAGTTTTTTACGCGCCGCCTTTCGACAGCGGCGCGTAAAAAAAAATGACCATCGGCACAGAACATCGTAAGACCCATTCAAATGAATGGGCAGATGTTTTCCGACGCTTTTGAGCCGCATTTTCGGATGTAATTCAATGCTAAAACGCCCAAATTACGTCCGTAAATAGTGTGTGTGTGAACCCAGCCTTAGTGACGCCCCGGCTGCTAGTGCTGCATTGTTGGGTCACTTAGGAGACCCAGCGATGCAGCTGAAAGCGGACCGTCGGCCATGAGAAGTTTGCGGGGTGGGGGGGGGGGGGGGCCCTGGCACATTATCTGCACAGGGGCCTTTTGCAGTCTGTGTCCGCCACTGTATATTCTAGTATATCGGAGCAGTATTATAGTAGTTATATTCTTGTATATAGGAGCAGTATTATAGTGGTTCTATTCTTGTATATAGGGGGCAGTATTATAGTAGTTATATTCTTGTACATAGGGGCAGCATTATAGTAGTTATATTCTTGTATATAGGGGGCAGTATTATAGTAGTTATATTCTTGTATATAGGGGGCAGTATTATAGTAGTTATATTCTTGTATATCGGAGCAGTATTATAGTAGTTATATTCTTGTATATAGGGGCAGTATTATAGTAGTTATATTCTTGTATATAGGGGCAGTATTATAGTAGTTATATTCTTGTATATAGGGGCAATATTATTGTAGTTATATTCTTGTATATAGGGGACAGTATTATAGTAGTTATATTCTTGTATATAGGGGCAGTATTATAGTAGTTATATTCTTGTATATAGGGGCAGTATTACAGTAGTTATATTCTTGTATATAGGACCAGTATTATAATAGTTATATTCTTTTATATAGGAGCAGTATTATAGTAGTTATATTCTTGTATATAGGAGAAGTATTATAGTAGTTATATTCTTGTATATAGGGGGCAGTATTATAGTAGTTATATTCTTGTATATAGGGGTCAGTATTATAGTAGTTATATTCTTGTATATAGGGGGCAGTATTATAGTAGTTATATTCTTGTATATAGGGGGCAGTATTATAGTAGTTATATTCTTGTATATAGGGGCAGTATTATAGTAGTTATATTCTTGTATATAGGGGCGGTATTATAGTAGTTATATTCTTCTATATAGGACCAGTATTATAGTAGATATATTCTTGTATATAGGTGCAGTATTATAGTAGTTATATTCTTGTATATAGGACCAGTATTATAGTAGTTATATTCTTGTATATAGGAGCAGTATAAGGCTGGGTTCACACGTGGCAGAATTTCACTTGAATTCCGCTGCGGACACTCCGCAGCGTTAATCCGCAGCGGAGCCGTTTCTCCATTGACTTCCACTTCTATTTAGAAGTGTTCGTTTAGACGATGCGTAAAATTCCGCTGCGGAGTATAGGCTGCGGAGCGGAATTTGGTGTCCGCAGCATGCTCTGTCTGTTGCGGAGCAGTGGCGGACTGGTTGCGGACTCATGGCGGAATTTCTCCATTGACTTCAATGGAGATTCTAAATTCCGCAATGAAGTCCGCAGCTGTCATGCACATGTCATGTGTGCTGCGGATGCGTCTTGCTTTTTTGACATGACATTTCTTCATTCTGGCTGGACCTATGTATTTCTAGGTCTACAGCCAGACTGAGGAAGTCAATGGGGCTCCCGTAATGACGGGAGCGTTGCTAGGCGACGTCAGTAAATAGTCACTGTCCAGGGTGCTGAAAGAGTTAAGCGATCGGCAGTAACTGTTTCTGCACCCTGGACAGTGACTACCGATCCCAATATACAGCAACCTGTAAAAAAATAGAAGTTCATACTTACCGAGAACTCCCTGCTTCTGTCTCCAGTCCGGGTTCTCAGGATGACGTTTCAGTGTAAGTGACGGCTGCAGCCAATCACAGGCTGCAGCGGTCACATGGACTGACGCGTCATCCAGGGAGATCGGGCTGGATGCCGAAAGAGGGACGCGTCACCAAGACAACGGCTGGTAAGTATGAAAGTCGTTTTCTTTCACTAGGGAAAGTGCTGTCCCTTCCCTCTATCCTGCACTGATAATAGAGAGAAGGGAAACACTTTTCCCGCAGTCCGCAGCAGCTAGTCCGCATCAATTTACTGCACATTTTGGGCAGATCCGCAGCCGTAATCCGCAACCCGGATTAGGTGCGGCATTGATGCGGACAGTTGCGGAGGAAATCCGCCACGTGGGGGCATGCCCTTATAGTGGTTATATTCTTGTATATAGGGGGCAGTATTATAGTAGTTATATTCTTGTATATAGGAGCAGTATTATAGTAGTTATATTCTTGTATATAGGGGCAGCATTATAGTAGTTATATTCTTGTATATAGGGGGCAGTATTATAGTAGTTATATTCTTGTATATAGGGGCAGTATTATAGTAGTTATATTCTTGTATATCGGAGCAGTATTATAGTAGTTATATTCTTGTATATAGGGGCAGTATTATAGTAGTTATATTATTGTATATAGGGGCAGTATTATAGTAGTTATATTCTTGTATATAGGGGCAATATTATAGTAGTTATATTCTTGTATATAGGGGGCAGTATATAGTAGTTATATTCTTTTATATAGGAGCAGTATTATAGTAGTTATATTCTTGTATATAGGAGCAGTATTATAGTAGTTATATTCTTGTATATAGGGGGCAGTATTATAGTAGTTATATTCTTGTATATAGGGGTCAGTATTATAGTAGTTATATTCTTGTATATAGGGGGCAGTATTATAGTAGTTATATTCTTGTATATAGGGGTCAGTATTATAGTAGTTATATTCTTGTATATAGGGGGCAGTATTATAGTAGTTATATTCTTGTATATAGGGGACAGTATTATAGTAGTTATATTCTTGTATATAGGGGCAGTATTATAGTAGTTATATTCTTGTATATAGGGGCGGTATTATAGTAGTTATATTCTTGTATATAGGACCAGTATTATAGTAGATATATTCTTGTACATAGGAGCAGTATTATAGTAGTTATATTCTTGTATATAGGACCAGTATTATAGTAGATATATTCTTGTATATAGGAGCAGTATTATAGTAGTTATATTCTTGTATATAGGGGGCAGTATTATAGTAGTTATATTCTTGTATATAGGACCAGTATTATAGTAGTTATATTCTTGTCTATAGGAGCAGTATTATAGTAGTTATATTCTTGTATATAGGAGCAGTATTATAGTAGTTATATTCTTGTATATAGGGGCAGTATTATAGTAGTTATATTCTTGTATATAGGGGCGGTATTATAGTAGTTATATTCTTGTATATAGGACCAGTATTATAGTAGATATATTCTTGTATATAGGGGCAGTATTATAGTAGTTATATTCTTGTATATAGGGGGCAGTATTATAGTAGTTATATTCTTGTATATAGGGGACAGTATTATAGTAGTTATATTCTTGTATATAGGGGCAGTATTATAGTAGTTATATTCTTGTATATAGGGGGCAGTATTATAGTAGTTATATTCTTGTATATAGGGGGCAGTATTATAGTAGTTATATTCTTGTATATAGGGGACAGTATTATAGTAGTTATATTCTTGTATATAGGGGCAGTATTATAGTAGTTATATTCTTGTATATAGGGGCGGTATTATAGTAGTTATATTCTTGTATATAGGACCAGTATTATAGTAGATATATTCTTGTATATAGGGGACAGTATTATAGTAGTTATATTCTTGTATATAGGGGCAGTATTATAGTAGTTATATTCTTGTATATAGGGGGCAGTATTATAGTAGTTATATTCTTGTATATAGGGGGCAGTATTATAGTAGTTATATTCTTGTATATAGGGGACAGTACTATAGTAGTTATATTCTTGTATATAGGGGCAGTATTATAGTAGTTATATTCTTGTATATAGGGGGCAGTATTATAGTAGTTATATTCTTGTATATAGGACCAGTATTATAGTAGATATATTCTTGTATATAGGGGACAGTATTATAGTAGTTATATTCTTGTATATAGGACCAGTATTATAGTAGATATATTCTTGTATATAGGGGACAGTATTATAGTAGTTATATTCTTGTATATAGGGGACAGTATTATAGTAGTTATATTCTTGTATATAGGACCAGTATTATAGTAGATATATTCTTGTATATAGGGGACAGTATTATAGTAGTTATATTCTTGTATATAGGGGGCAGTATTATAGTAGTTATATTCTTGTATATAGGACCAGTATTATAGTAGATATGTTCTTGTATATAGGGGGCAGTATTATAGTAGTTATATTCTTGTATATAGGACCAGTATTATAGTAGTTATATTCTTGTATATAGGGGGGCAGTATTATAGTAGTTATATTCTTGTATATAGGGGGCAGTATTATAGTAGTTATATTCTTGTATATAGGGGACAGTATTATAGTAGTTATATTCTTGTATATAGGGGCAGTATTATAGTAGTTATATTCTTGTATATAGGGGCAGTATTATAGTAGTTATATTCTTGTATATAGGGGCGGTATTATAGTAGTTATATTCTTGTATATAGGACCAGTATTATAGTAGATATATTCTTGTATATAGGTGCAGTATTATAGTAGTTATATTCTTGTATATAGGACCAGAATTATAGTAGATATATTCTTGTATATAGGAGCAGTATTATAGTAGTTATATTCTTGCATATAGGGGCAGTATTATAGTTATATTCTTGTATATAGGACCAGTATTATAGTAGTTATATTCTTGTCTATAGGAGCAGTATTATAGTAGTTAGATTCTTGTATATAGGAGCAGTATTATAGTAGTTATATTCTTGTATATAGGGGCAGTATTATAGTAGTTATATTCTTGTATATAGGGGCGGTATTATAGTAGTTATATTCTTGTATATAGGACCAGTATTATAGTAGATATATTCTTGTATATAGGGGGCAGTATTATAGTAGTTATATTCCTGTGTATAGGGGCAGTATTATAGTAGTTATATTCTTGTATATAGGAGCAGTATTATAGTAGTTATATTCTTGTATATAGGGGCAGTATTATAGTAGTTATATTCTTGTATATAAAGGGCAGTATTATAGTAGTTATATTCTTGTATATAGGAGCAGTATTATAGTAGTTATATTCTTGTATATAGGGGCAGTATTATAGTAGTTATATTCTTGTGTATAGGGGCAGTATTATAGTAGTTATATTCTTGTATATATGGGGCAGTAGTATAGTAGTTATATTCTTGTATATAGGGGCAGTATTATAGTAGTTATATTCTTGTATATAGGAGCAGTATTATAGTAGTTATATTCTTGTATATAGGGAGCAGTAGTATAGTAGTTATATTCTTGTATATAGAGAGCAGTATTATAGTAGTTATATTCTTGTATATAGGGGGCAGTATTATAGTAGTTATATTCTTGTATATAGGAGGCAGTATTATAGTAGTTATATTCTTGTATATAGGGGGCAGTATTATAGTAGTTATATTCTTGCATATAGGGGCAGTATTATAGTAGTTATATTCTTGTATATAGGGGGCAGTATTATAGTAGTTATATTCTTGTATATAGGGCAGTATTATAGTAGTTATATTCTTGTATATAGGGGCAGTATTATAGTAGTTATATTCTTGTATATAGATGCAGTATTATAGTAGTTATATTCTTGTATATAGGGGCAGTATTATAGTAGTTATATTCTTGTATATAGGGGCAGTATTATAGTAGTTATATTCTTGTATATAGGAGCAGTATTATAGTAGTTATATTCTTGTATATAGGGGGCAGTATTATAGTAGTTATATTCTTGTATATAGGGGCAGTATTATAGTAGTTATATTCTGTATATAGGGAGCAGTATTATAGTAGTTATATTCCTGTATATAGGGGGCAGTATTATAGAATTTATAGTCTTGTATATAGGGGCAGTATTATAGTAGTTATATTCTTGTATATAGAGAGCAGTATTATAGAAGTTATATTCTTGTATATAGGGGGCAGTATTACAGTAGTTATATTCTTGTATATAGGAGGCAGTATTATAGTAGTTATATTTTTGTATATAGGGGGCAGTATTATAGTAGTTATATTCTTGTATACAGGGGCAGTATTATAGTAGTTATATTCTTGTATATAGGGGGCAGTATTATAGTAGTTATATTCTTGTATATAGGGGCAGTATTATAGTAGTTATATTCTTGTATATAGGGGCAGTATTATAGTAGTTATATTCTTGTATATAGATGCAGTATTATAGTAGTTATATTCTTGTATATAGGGGCAGTATTATAATAGTTATATTCTTGTATATAGGAGGCAGTATTATAGTAGTTATATTCTTGTATATAGGGGGCAGTATTATAGTAGTTATATTCTTGTATATAGGGGGCAGTATTATAGTAGTTATATTCTTGTATATAGGAGCAGTATTATAGTAGTTATATTCTTGTATATAGGGGCAGTATTATAGTAGTTATATTCTTGTATATAGGGGCAGTATTATAGTAGTTATATTCTTGTATATAGGAGGCAGTATTATAGTAGATATATTCTTGTGTATAGAGGGCAGTATTATAGTAGTTATATTCTTGTATATAGGGGCAGTATTATAGTAGTTATATTCTTGTATATAGGAGCAGTATTATAGTAGTTATATTCTTGTATATAGGAGCAGTATTATAGTAGTTATATGCTTGTATATAGGGGGCAGTATTATAGTAGTTATATTCTTGTATATAGGAGCAGTATTATAGTAGTTATATTCTTGTATACAGGGAGCAGTAGTATAGTAGATATATTCTTGTATATAGAGAGCAGTATTATAGTAGTTATATTCTTGTATATAGGGGGCAGTATTATAGTAGTTATATTCTTGTATATAGGAGCAGTATTATAGTAGTTATATTCTTGTATATAGGGGCAGTAATATAGTAGTTATATTCTTGTATATAGGGGCAGTATTATAGTAGTTATATTCTTGTATATAGGAGGCAGTATTATAGTAGATATATTCTTGTGTATAGAGGGCAGTATTATAGTAGTTATATTCTTGTATATAGGGGGCAGTATTATAGTAGTTATATTCTTGTATATTGGAGCAGTATTGTAGTAGTTATATTCTTGTATATAGGAGGCAGTATTATAGTAGTTATATTCCTGTATATAGGGGGCAGTATTATAGTAGTTATATTCTTGTATATAGGGGGCAGTATTATAGTAGTTATATTCCTGTATATAGGGGCAGTATTATTGTAGTTATATTCTTGTATATAGGGGGCAGTATTATAGTAGTTATATTCTTGTATATAGGGGTAGTATTATAGTAGTTATATTCTTGTATATAGGAGCAGTATAATTGTAGTTATATTCTTGTATATAGGGGGCAGTATTATAGTAGTTATATTCTTGTATATAGGGGGCAGTATTATAGTAGTTATATTCCTGTATATAGGGGCAGTATTATAGTAGTTATATTTTTGTATATATGGAGCAGTATTATAGTAGTTATATTCTTGTATATAGGGGCAGTATTATAGTAGTTATATTCTTGTATATAGGGGGCAGTATTATAGTAGTTATATTCTCGTATATAGGAGCAGTATTATAGTAGTTACATTCTTGTATATAGGGGGCAGTATTATAGTAGTTATATTCTTGTATATAGGGAGCAGTATTAGGGTATGTGCACACACACTAATTACGTCCGTAATTGACGGACGTATTTCGGCCGCAAGTCCCGGACCGAACACAGTGCAGGGAGCCGGACTCCTAGCATCATAATTATGTACGACGCTAGAAGTCCCTGCCTTGCTGCAGGACAACTGTCCCGTAGTATAATCATGTTTACAGTACGGGACAGTTGTCCTGCAGCGAGGCAGGGACTCCTAGCATCGTACATAAGTATGATGCTAGGAGCCCGACTCCCTGCACTGTGTTCGGTCCGGGACTTGCGGCCGAAATACGTCCGTCAATTACGGACGTAATTAGTGTGTGTGCACATACCCTTATAGTAGTTATATTCTTGTATATTGGAGCAGTATTATAGTAGTTATATTCTTGTATATAGGGAGCAGTATTATAGTAGTTATATTCTTGTATATTGGAGGCAGTATTATAGTAGTCATATTCTTGTATATAGGGAGCAGTATTATAGTAGTTATATTCTTGTATATAGGAGCAGTATTATAGTAGTTATATTCTTGTATATAGGGGCAGTATTATAGGAGTTATATTCTTGTATGTAGGGGTCAGTATTATAGTAGTTATATTCTTGTATATAGGAGCAGTATTATAGTAGTTATATTCTTGTATATAGGGGCAGTATTATAGGAGTTATATTCTTGTATATAGGGGCAGTATTATAGTAGTTATATTCTTGTATATAGGGGGCAGTATATAGTAGTTATATTCTTGTATATAGGGGCAGTATCATAGTAGTTATATTCTTGTATATAGGAGCAGTATTATAGTAGTTATATTCTTTGTATATAGGGGCAGTATTATAGTAGTTATATTCTTGTATATAGGGGCAGTATTATAGTAGTTATATTCTTGTATATAGGGTGCAGTATTATAGTAGTTATATTCTTGTATATATGGGGCAGTATTACAGTAGTTATATTCTTGTATATAGGAGCAGTATTATAGTAGTTATATTCTTGTATATCGGGGCAGTATTATAGTAGTTATATTCTTGTATATAGGGGCAGTATATAGTAGTTATATTCTTGTATATAGGGGCAGTATTATAGTAGTTATATTCTTGTATATAGGAGCAGTATTATAGTAGTTATATTCTTTGTATATAGGGGCAGTATTATAGTAGTTATATTCTTGTATATAGGGGCAGTATTATAGTAGTTATATTCTTGTATAAAGGAGCAGTATTATAGTAGTTATATTCTTGTATATAGGGGCAGTATTATAGTAGTTATATTCTTTGTATATAGGAGCAGTATTATAGTAGTTATATTCTTGTATATAGGGAGCAGTATTATAGTTGTTATATTCTTGTATATAGGGGACAGTATTATAGTAGTTATATTCTTGTATATAGGGGCAGTATTATAGTAGTTATATTCTTGTATATAGGGGGCAGTATTATAGTAGTTATATTCTTGTATATAGGGGGCAGTATTATAGTAGTTATATTCTTGTATATAGGAGCAGTATTATAGTAGTTATATTCTTGTATATAGGAGCAGTATTATAGTAGTTATAGTCTTGTATATAGGAGCAGTATTATAGTAGTTATATTCTTGTATATAGGAGCAGTATTATAGTAGTTATATTCTTATTCATGTGTACTTACATCCCTTAAACATGACACTGCCCCCTATGTAGGTTTTTCCGGCATTGATCTTCCTCTATATTAGAATTACTTTTTTTCTTATTTGACCTTAGACCTTTTTATGTGCTTCGGCTGAATTTCGAGGGTTTGCACATTCTGATAGTTTTACCGTTGGTTCAAATTTGATGACAAATAATAAAACTTATAATGAGTCTTTGCTGTTTGATCAGTTCTTGTTTTTGGTCCGATGCCCAGTTCTGTAGTTTTATGGAAGTCTCGAAGTCCCCAAACACTCGAGTGCAGCGCTCTGATCCCAAACAAATAATTCACGCCGCACTCCTGTATTAATATACGTCTGTCTCAGAACCATTTCTTTAATTCCCTAGAACCGTCTCTTTGGTGTTTTTGTGGGATTTTGCCATTATTTAAGGTTTAACAATGGAAGGGCCGGAACCTGCAATTTATAATGCATAGATCTATCAGAAAATATTTTTTCGGTTTTATTTGCCGGGAGTTACACTGTAACTATCTCTGAGATCTATAAAGATGAATTATTGATGCTGAGATGATTGATTTCCTCACCAGATAAATAAATGTTAATTTATCACCATCAAAAGTTTCAGGATGAATTTTCTTAAAGACACAGTAACCTTATATTTTCATATTTTTGCGCCTAACTGAGTTGTTTTATTAAATTTTATTTTCTGTTCAGCTTTCTTTTTGAGCCGTGCAAAAATAATAGTTGCTGGATGAAAACCACTAACGGCCGCTATTACAGGTCCCATACGAGTCATCATTCAGGTTTCCTTTATACATCCTCATTGTTATTATGTAAAGTTACAATTCTCCTCATTCCTTATTTCTATTCCCAGTTTGCCTGTATTAGAGGATGGAAAACTGGGCAATTTTCTATTTTCTCAGGGTCTCCTAGGGGGACCCTAAAATGGTAACTCAAGAGGCAAACTAAAACCACACTATTATTTAGCAGTGTATGTGGGAATTAAATTGTAGTATTATATATGAACTATATGGCAGTATTATCTTGGCACTATATGGCGGTATTATGGTATTAAGTTTCCTGAAAGTGGGGGAACATCAGTCTAAATCGCAAGTGGGGACAGTACTTGTTGCCCAGGGCCCCATTTTTTTTCTATTAAGCGGCTTTGTTTCCCTTTTGCTGCCCTGCCTGTTGAAGTGTCAGTCTTCACTGCAGTTCTAGCATTCTATTTATAAACCAGGATGAAATCTACTTGACCTTATAGAAGTTGTTAAGGAGTCCTTCAGTTTGCAAATGACTAATTCCACAAGGAGCCGCATCAGTCCTGACATGAAACGTGTTGGAAAAATGAAAATATGTTTTTCCAATTTTATTTTTTATAATATCTTAAAGGAAGGAAATAAATTTGCTGCTTTTGAATTCTGATAACATCGCCCTTTTCCTTAGTGTCTGACGCCCCGTCCATCAACTCCAACCTGAATGCTTTGGCCCTGAGAAATCCCATTATTTTCCTATTAATTGGTAAATATTCAGTTACGTACAGGAGACGTGCGTCACGAGACGAGATAAACGGGAGTCTGGGGCTCCTCGTCCTAAAAGACCACGATTTCCTGAATATAATGAACAAGGCTGCAACTTATTAAAGGGACAGCGTCTCTCTGCAGTGTTTGTACAGTGTTATTTATTAGCTCATAAAATAGGCTGCGCCATAATTAAACTTCAGATTAGTCACTCACAAAACATCTGCTGTCAGGACCGAACGCGAGACGATACGGCCTCCATTTATTTTTTTAATCTGTAATAAAAACCTGTTAAGTGGGTGAAGATTTAGATCGGTTTCTTGATTTATTTTTTCTAATCTGGAGTCATTTTAAAAATGATAAAATAAAAAAAATATATACATATTTGGAATAATTTAGTTGATGATGAAATACTGCAAAAAAAAAAAAAGTTAAGTCTTTAAAATTCCCAAGCTACGGATACAAGAGGACAAGACAATGGGAAAGAAAAAAAAAACAACTAAATGGAGAAATGAGATAAAAAAATAAATAAAAAATAAAAGATTGAATAAATAAGTTTGTTTTATAAAAAAAAAAAAAATAGCACAAATCCTGTAGAAAAATCAATCAATAAATCAAAAAAGGATTAAACAAATAAAAAAATAAATTAAAAAAATATATCATATCCGCGGTATTTGTCTGGTCAGGGTCTGCACGTCTGGTCTGAGGGCTGTATTTAGGGGTACAGTCTCTATTTCTTTGGGGGTCTGAACTTATTTAGGGGGTCTTGTCTCTGTATTTAGGGGTCTAGTCTTGGGTCTGTAATTAGTTTGGGGTCAGGGGTCTGTATTTATTTAGGGGCTCTGGTCTGGGGGCTGTACTCATTTTCATGTGTGTTAAAGGGGGTCATATGCTCTATTTGTGATCCAAATCCCGTAGGTTGGGGTGTGTCCTATATAAATGGGCGGGCATAAGGGCATTGTGTGCTCGACTTCAAGGGGCGCTCTTCAGAATCTCCCTGATTACACTTCACAAAGGTTAGAAATTCTGCCTTAGTTTGGCCGGAACCATGAACTTTTTAAAATTTTACTTACAAATTAAATTGCGCCGCGGGCGTCTTCCATGATCACAACAAATTTGCAGTCTAACCGGGTTATCATGGCGCCTCTAGTGCCTGGGAACTGTTCCTTATTTCATTAAAGAGTAAATTATGCGCTTCCTCCGCCGCCGCCGCTTTTCGCCGTTGTGCCATCTATACGGCTTCTTGTTATTCTATTCCTGATACAATTCTCTTTTTGCAACCGCAAAACAAAGGAAACCACAGACGGCTCTGAGCTTTGAATAGAAAGTGTCTGATTGATAAGCCGGCCGCAGCCAAACCTGCTCCCGCTAATTGCCTTTCAAATGCCCTCATTAATCAAAGTAAGAAGAAACTCTGACAGGAGGCCTGTCACCGTCTCCCTGATTCCTCGCCACTCACCTCACAGTGTGAGGCCAAACCCTGGCCTTTTAAATGGAAGTACGCAGCCTGCGCACCGCCGCGCGCACCTGGGCTTATCTCCGAAAGGTCTGCCCAACTCCGAGGCCTGATCCGTCTCCAGAGGCCAATTTAGTTGTTATTTAATGATTCCTAACTTTCATGTCTGTAAATGAGCGCGCCACACGATAACACAGATAAACAAATTTAATTAGTCTCCTCGTTTTATTTTTTTTCCGCCCCCTACTCCTGTGTTTATGTGAACGCAGCCAGCAAAACCGCGGAGCGGGGCTACAATGGAATGCGGCGCCAGGACACAGCGAGAGGCTTAACAATATTATTGCAAATTATTTCCGTCTCTTTACGTCCTGCCGGTTTTGTCGCCGATCCTAATGGGCCCCTTGAGTGGTCTCTGCAAAGATAAAACCGTTAGAGGTTGCGTAAACAAAATGCCGCAGCTTACTTTTATCGTTTTTGGTCTTTACTTTTGCAGTTTTGTTTGCGTTTACCTACAAGAAATAAACAGGAATCCGGTGTCTGGACCTGGTCTGGACTTTTGGAAGAGTACAGGTCGGACCAGGCAAAAGGCCATAGGGGCAGGCCACCATGACCAGGGATGTGGGTAGGGAAAGAGTTAAGGTAGTTTTGGAGGGGTGGTCAGGAGTCAGTGGGGGCGGAGGTTAATAGGGCGAGGGCAGAGGGTCGCCATTACGGGAGCAGACAGCATTTGAACTTGTCCCGCCCGCCCTCCCTATTCTCCTTGTCCCGCCCACCCTCCCTATTCTCCTTGTCCCGCCCGCCCTCCCTATTCTCCTTGTCCCGCCCGCCCTCCCTATTCTCCTTGTCCCACCCGCCCTCCCTATTCTCCTTGTCCCTTATGTGTCTTGACAAGTGTGCGATTTCGCTTTGTTGCTCATTGTTTTCTGCTTTTTTCACAGGTACAAGGTGATCCCGAGGAGCGGTTGTTGCAGTGTCGCGGCAGTAACTTGGCGGATTGGGGGTGCTTGGTGGTAAATTGGCGTGGGGGGGATTCATCGGGGTTATTGGTCCCTCCCGAATTTAGTATTGTTTAGTGGTCTGGTCAATTTGGGCTCCTGCTGGGTGGTGTCCCGGGGAGTGGTTTCATCCTAGGTCAGCCAACTGCAGGTATGACGGTGCCCCTGAGGAGTAAAATACGATGCTGGTGGCTGTTAATGTTGTCAGACTTTTGTCGCTCCAAGGAATGCCCGTCCATTGTTATTCTTATATGAAAATTATTGTTTCCATTATGTTTAATTGTTAATAAAATGGCTGCTGTGGCCAAATTTATCCAACCCAAGTGTCTGAGTTTTCTTCTAGAGGAGGGGTTGGGTAGGTGGTATGGCCACTAGGAGGGTAGTCTTAATATTAACATCATCCTCTAATGACTGAACAGTCTCCTGGTCAAGGGAACAAGGGCGGGTGATGAAAAAATAAAAATGGACAAAATGCAACATTTTATATAATGAATTGCTACGTCTCATTTTCTCAACGTAGAGTTATGGTTTATGACTGTTGCCATTTATGTTTGTAACAGGGGGCGGGGCAGTGACAACCTCTCACACATGATATACAGGCAGGTTGTCAGTAGTAATAGATGAATAGCTGTTACTGTATATAAGATGTGTGGATCTCATGTCTGATCACAATGTAATTATATTATATATCAGTGATGTCAGTAACAGGGGGCGGGGCTGTGACAACCTCTCACACATGATATACAGGCAGGTTGTCAGTAGTAATAGATGAATAGCTGTTACTGTATATAAGATGTGTGGATCTCATGTCTGATCACATGTAATTATATTATATATCAGTGATGTCAGTAACAGGGGGCGGGGCTGTGACAACCTCTCACACATGATATACAGGCTGGTTGTCAGTAGTAATAGATGAATAGCTGTTACTGTATATAAGATGTGTGGATCTCATGTCTGATCACAATGTAATTATATTATATATCAGTGATGTCAGTAACAGGGGGCGGGGCTGTGACAACCTCTCACACATGATATACAGGCTGGTTGTCAGTAGTAATAGATGAATGGCTGTTAGGGGAGATTCACACGAACGTTGCGTTTTTGCGCGCGCAAACAACGCAGCGTTTTGCGAGCGCAAAAACCATTTGACAGCTGCGTGTGTCATGCGTGTCTGATGCGCGGCTGCGTGATTTTCGCGCAGCCGGCATCATAGAGATGAGGCTTGTCAACGCCCGTCACTGTCCAAGGTGCTGAAAGAGCTAAATCTTTCAGCACCCTCGACAGTGAATGCCGAACACAACAGCGAAAAACCTGTAAAAAAAAAAGATAAAGTTCCTACTTACCGAGAACTTCCCGGCCGTTGCCTTGGTGACGCGTCCTTGGTGACGCGTCCTTGGTGACGCGCCTCTCTTGACATCGGGCCCCACCTCCCTGGATGACGCAGCAGTCCAAGTGACCGCTGCAGCCTGTGATTGGCTGCAGCCTGTGCTTGGCCTGTGATTGGCTGGAGCTGTCACTTGAACTGAAGTGTCATCCCGGGAGGTCGGACTGCAGGAAGGAGACAGGAGTAATCGGTAAGTTAGAACTTCGGTTTTTTTTACAGGTTAATGTATTTTGGGATCGCAAGTCACTGTCCATGGTGCTGAAACAGTTTAACTCTTTCAGCACCATGGACAGTGACTATCTCCTGACGTCGCGTACCGATAATTTTTTTGCCGGGATCGGCCAAAACGAGTTTGGCCGAACCCGGTGAAGTTCGGTACGCTTGTCCCGCTTCGCTCATCGCAAAGACACTCCGTTTGGATGTTCGGAAACAGAAAAGCACGTGGTGCTTTTCGGTTTTCATTCATCCTTTTCACTGCTGTTGCGCGAATCACGCTCGTCCCACGGAAGTGCTTCCGTGTGGTGCGCGTGATTTTCACGCACCCATTGACTTCAATGGGTGCGTGATGCGCGAAATACGCAGAGTTTTTGAACCTGTCGCGCTTTTTGCGCAGCAGACAAACGCTGCGCAAAAAGCACGGACTGTCTGTACTGCCCCATAGACTTGTATTGTCCATGCGTGCCGCGTGAAAACCACGCGGCCCGCACGGACCGAATACACGCTCGTGTGAATCCCCCCTTACTGTATATAAGATGTGTGGCTCTCATGTGTGATCACAGTGTAATTATATTATATATCAGTGATGTCAGTAACAGGGGGCGGGGCTGTGACAACCTCTCACACATGATATACAGGCTGGTTGTCAGTAGTAATAGATGAATAGCTGTGACTGTATATAAGATGTGTGGATCTCATGTCTGATCACAATGTAATTATATTATATATCAGTGATGTCAGTAACAGGGGGCGGGGCTGTGACAACCTCTCACACATGATATACAGGCTGGTTGTCAGTAGTAATAGATGAATAGCTGTTACTGTATATAAGATGTGTGGATCTCATGTCTGATCACAATGTAATTATATTATATATCAGTGATGTCAGTAACAGGGGCGGGGCTGTGACAACCTCTCACACATGATATACAGGCTGGTTGTCAGTAGTAATAGATGAATAGCTGTGACTGTATATAAGATGTGTGGATCTCATGTCTGATCACAATGTAATTATATTATATATCAGTGATGTCAGTAACAGGGGGCGGAGCTGTGACAACCTCTCACACATGATATACAGGCTGGTTGTCAGTAGTAATAGATGAATAGCTGTTACTGTATATAAGATGTGTGGATCTCATGTCTGATCACAGTGTAATTATATTATATATCAGTGATGTCAGTAACAGGGGGCGGGGCTGTGACAACCTCTCACACATGATATACAGGCTGGTTGTCAGTAGTAATAGATGAATAGCTGTGACTGTATATAAGATGTGTGGATCTCATGTCTGATCACAATGTAATTATATTATATATCAGTGATGTCAGTAACAGGGGGCGGGGCTGTGACAACCTCTCACACATGATATACAGGCTGGTGGTCAGTAGTAATAGATGAATAGCTGTTACTGTATATAAGATGTGTGGATCTCATGTCTGATCACAATGTAATTATATTATATACCAGTGATGTCAGTAACGGGGCGGGGCTGTGACAACCTGTCACACATGATATACAGGCTGGTTGTCCGTAGTAATAGATGAATAGCTGTCACTATATATAAGATGTGTGGATCTCATGTCTGATCACAGTGTAATTATATTATATATCAGTGATGTCAGTAACAGGGGGCGGGCTGTGACAACCTCTCACACATGATATACAGGCTGGTTGTCCGTAGTAATAGATGAATAGCTGTCACTATATATAAGATGTGTGGATCTCATGTCTGATCACAGTGTAATTATATTATATATCAGTGATGTCAGTAACAGGGGGCGGGGCTGTGACAACCTCTCACACATGATATACAGGCTGGTTGTCAGTAGTAATAGATGAATAGCTGTTACTGTATATAAGATGTGTGGATCTCATGTCTGATCACAATGTAATTATATTATATATCAGTGATGTCAGTAACAGGGGGCGGGGCTGTGACAACCTCTCACACATGATATACAGGCTGGTTGTCAGTAGTAATAGATGAATAGCTGTCACTGTATATAAGATGTGTGGATCTCATGTCTGATCACAGTGTAATTATATTATATATCAGTGATGTCAGTAACAGGGGGCGGAGCTGTGACAACCTCTCACACATGATATACAGGCTGGTTGTCAGTAGTAATAGATGAATAGCTGTGACTGTATATAAGATGTGTGGATCTCATGTCTGATCACATGTAATTATATTATATATCAGTGATGTCAGTAACAGGGGGCGGGGCTGTGACAACCTCTCACACATGGTATACAGGCCGGTTGTCAGTAGTATATATATCTGTAGTATAAGGTGTGTGGACCTCATTGTCGTCCTTTCTTCGGCAGCCGCTCCTGGATGTATATATTATATACGCTACGTTCGGATCACCTGGGCATTCCCATTAATATGCGGCTACAATGTTGCTCCTGTAATAGTTCATTATTGGAGTGATACAATGTTACAGGATGAAGCTGGAGAAGCTTTGATGATTTTCCAGTAAAATTAAGCATCTGACTATAAACCGACTAATTTTCCGATAATGGGGAAGCTGTTCTTTTGGCGCTGTCGCCGGCTATCTCCCGCCATTCTTCGTGTACGATGCCCTGCAGTCGTCTTCTGAGAACGTTCTCTCAGCTAATGGTAATGTTTAAAGCTTCGCCGGAAAGTTCACACATTTAACATTTGATGCATCTCGCTCTCGCCACTTTCTCGGGAAGATTAACATTTCAAACGTGTTATAAATGTTTCAAGTAGAAATTGGTGTAAGTGGGAATAATAATGGACGCCGCGTAAGACTCTTAATTTCAAAAGTGCTGTCAGCATTCAATTATGGTATGAAAGCGAATCAGCTGCTCCCTGGAATAAAACGCGGCTCCACGGATCTAAAAATATGCAGGATACATTTATATAAGCAGCGCTATTTATCTAAAAAACGTATTTCTGGATTAGCGGGTAATTTCTGCGTGACGCCATAACTCGCCCCTATAGATGCTGTCGGCTGATACAAGACTATGGCTATGAGTGCATTAACACTGACACAATAAGATAATGCGATTATTGTGCGTACAGCGGTGTAAAAAAAAAGTATTTGTCCCCTTCAGATGTCCCCTATTACTTCATATTTCTTACACTGAACGGTTTATGAACATGTAATATTAGACAAGCGGAACCTGAGTGACGTCATTACACAGGAACAAAATGATCCAACTCACAGATCACCCAAGTGCCATAGAAATTGACCCCCTTCAAGCAGAGCTGCAGTGTAAAGCATTGGGGAGGGACAGCAGCAGATTGAGCCTCTGATAAGACAGGAGATGGATTTCAGCTTTTAATAGACAATGCAGCTAAGCTGGGGGACACTAATTTTTTAGCTATGCCCTAATGACACGGAGCTGCAGTGTAAAGCATTGGGGATGGACAGCAGCAGCTTCAGCCTCTGATGAGACAGCAGGCTCCATTAGACAATGCAGCGAGGCTGGAGTCACTGATCATAGCTGTGCACTAGTTGTGAGGGACCTGGACTTTTACTTAAACCCCTCGTAGCTGACACAGGGTCCGGCAGCCGGGTGACGTGACACCAGACCCCGTATTAGTGGTCATTTACGCTCTGTGTCTGTATAGGAGTCTATTCACTTTATGAAACGTCGCCCCTTTATGGAAGGACAATGCGATTAAATATACATGTACGATATAAATAAAATAAGAGCGGAGGATGCGGTGTCCGGCGCGGATATTACCTTCATTTATTTTGTTGCCGCCTGTGCTGCGCGTTGTAGCATCTAATGAAACATTGATCTCACTTCCATTTCTTGTATTAATCGTCTCTCATCTCTGAGTACAGGCCACGGATCTTGTACATTTGCAGCGTGGTCAGATTATACAGGGACGTAAACTCTGCATATACTCCAGCGGAAAGAGGATCCAGAGACGTCCCTGCCATGGAAGCCCCGGGGACTGTACAGTCCTCAAAAGCAAGAAAATTATATAAGAAACACACAACGTGAACCTGACTTACCCCAACAATAAAAAACGAAATGAGATAAACCAGCCCCAAAAGTGATAACTCGCACACGCAAAACCGCCATACACTTTGTTTTCCAGTTTCCATATTTCCAGCGGCAAAAATTTGGGAACCTGGTTATTTGGCCTAGTTACATGACTGGTATTTGGGCAATATATGGCAGTATTATTTAGTCTCTGTATGGCAGTATTATTTAGTCCCTGTATGGCAGTATTATTTAGTCTCTGTACGGCAGTATTATTTAGTCCTTGTATGGCAGTATTATTTAGTCTCTGTATGGCAGTATTATTTAGTCCCTGTATGGCAGTATTATTTAGTCTCTGTATGGCAGTATTATTTAGTCTCTGTATGGCAGTATTATTTAGTCTCTGTATGGCAGTATTATTTAGTCTCTGTATGGCAGTATTATTTAGTCTCTGTATGGCAGTATTATTTAGTCCCTGTATTGCAGTATTATTTAGTCCCTGTATGGCAGTATTATTTAGTCTCTGTATGGCAGTATTATTTAGTCCCTGTATGGCAGTATTATTTAGTCTCTCTATGGCAGTATTATTTAGTCTCTGTATGGCAGTATTATTTAGTCCCTGTATGGCAGTATTAGTTAGTCTATGTATGGCAGTATTATTTAGTCTCTGTATGGCAGTATTATTTAGTCTCTGTATAGCAGTATTATTTAGTCCCTGTATGGCAGTATTATTTAGTCTCTCTATGGCAGTATTATTTAGTCTCTGTATGGCAGTATTATTTAGTCCCTGTATGGCAGTATTAGTTAGTCTATGTATGGCAGTATTATTTAGTCTCTGTATGGCAGTATTATTTAGTCCCTGTATGGCAGTAATATTTATTCTCCGTATGGCAGTATTATTCATTCCCTGTATGGCAGTATTATTCAGTCTCTGTATGGCAGTATTATTTAGTCTCTGTATGGCAGTATTATTTAGTCCCTATATAGCAGTATTATTTAGTCCCTGTATGGCAGTATTATTTAGTCCCTGTATGGCAGTATTATTTAGTCTCTGTATGGCAGTATTATTTAGTCTCTGTATGGCAGTATTATTTATTCCCTGTATGGCAGTATTATTTAGTCCCTGTATGGCAGTATTATTTATTCCCTGTATGGCAGTATTATTTAGTCCCTGTATGGCAGTATTATTTATTCCCTCTATGGCAGTATTATTTAGTCCCTGTATGGCAGTATTATTTAGTCCCTGTATGGCAGTATTATTTAGTCCCTGTATGGCAGTATTAGTTAGTCTATGTATGGCAGTATTATTTAGTCTCTGTATGGCAGTATTATTTAGTCTCTATATAGCAGTATTATTTAGTCCCTGTATGGCAGTATTATTTAGTCTCTCTATGGCAGTATTATTTATTCTCCGTATGGCAGTATTATTCATTCCCTGTATGGCAGTATTATTCAGTCTCTGTATGGCAGTATTATTTAGTCCCTGTATGGCAGTATTATTTAGTCTCTGTATGGCAGTATTATTTAGTCTCTGTATGGCAGTATTATTTAGTCCCTATATAGCAGTATTATTTAGTCCCTGTATGGCAGTATTATTTAGTCCCTGTATGGCAGTATTATTTAGTCCCTGTATTGCAGTATTATTTAGTCCCTGTATGGCAGTATTATTTAGTCTCTCTAATGCAGTATTATTTAGTCCCTGTATGGCAGTATTATTTAGTCTCCGTATGGCAGTATTATTTAGTCCCTATATGGCAGTATTATTTAGTCCCTGTATGGCAGTATTATTTAGTCCCTATATGGCAGTATTATTTAGTCCCTGTATGGCAGTATTATTTAGTCCCTGTATGGCAGTATTATTTAGTCCCTGTATGGCAGTATTATTTAGTCCATGTATGGCAGTATTATTTAGTCCCTGTATGGCAGTATTATTTAGTCTCTGTATGGCAGTATTAGTATTATTTAGTCTCTCTAATGCAGTATTATTTAGTCCCTGTATGGCAGTATTATTTAGTCTCCGTATGGCAGTATTATTTAGTCCCTATATGGCAGTATTATTTAGTCCCTGTATGGCAGTATTATTTAGTCCCTATATGGCAGTATTATTTAGTCCCTGTATGGCAGTATTATTTAGTCCCTGTATGGCAGTATTATTTAGTCCCTGTATGGCAGTATTATTTAGTCCATGTATGGCAGTATTATTTAGTCCCTGTATGGCAGTATTATTTAGTCTCTGTATGGCAGTATTATTTAGTCTCTGTATGGCAGTATTATTTATTCCCTGTATGGCAGTATTATTTAGTCCCTGTATGGCAGTATTATTTAGTCCCTGTATGGCAGTATTATTTAGTCCCTGTATGGCAGTATTATTTAGTCCCTGTATGGCAGTATTATTTAGTCCCTGTATGGCAGTATTATTTAGTCCCTATATGGCAGTATTATTTAGTCTCTGTATGGCAGTATTATTCATTCCCTGTATGGCAGTATTATTTAGTCTCTGTATGGCAGTATTATTTATTCCCTGTATGGCAGTATTATTTAGTCTCTGTATGGAATTATTATTTATTCCCTGTATGGCAGTATTATTTAGTCCCTGTATGGCAGTATTATTTAGTCTCTGTATGGCAGTATTATTTAGTCTCTGTATGGCAGTATTATTTATTACCTGTATGGCAGTATTATTTAGTCCCTGTGTATTATTTAGTCCCTGTATGGCAGTATTATTTAGTCCCTGTATGGCAGTATTATTTAGTCTCTGTATGGCAGTATTATTTAGTCTCTGTATGGCAGTATTATTTAGTCTCTGTATGGCAGTATTATTTAGTCCCTGTATGGCAGTATTATTTAGTCCCTGTATGGCAGTATTATTTAGTCCCTGTATGGCAGTATTATTTAGTCCCTGTATGGCAGTATTAGTTAGTCTATGTATGGCAGTATTATTTAGTCTCTGTATGGCAGTATTATTTAGTCTCTATATAGCAGTATTATTTAGTCCCTGTATGGCAGTATTATTTAGTCTCTGTATGGCAGTATTATTCATTCCCTGTATGGCAGTATTATTCAGTCTCTGTATGGCAGTATTATTTAGTCTCTGTATGGCAGTATTATTTAGTCCCTATATAGCAGTATTATTTAGTCCCTGTATGGCAGTATTATTTAGTCCCTGTATGGCAGTATTATTTAGTCCCTGTATTGCAGTATTATTTAGTCCCTGTATGGCAGTATTATTTAGTCTCTCTAATGCAGTATTATTTAGTCCCTGTATGGCAGTATTATTTAGTCTCCGTATGGCAGTATTATTTAGTCCCTATATGGCAGTATTATTTAGTCCCTGTATGGCAGTATTATTTAGTCCCTATATGGCAGTATTATTTAGTCCCTGTATGGCAGTATTATTTAGTCCCTGTATGGCAGTATTATTTAGTCCCTGTATGGCAGTATTATTTAGTCCATGTATGGCAGTATTATTTAGTCCCTGTATGGCAGTATTATTTAGTCTCTGTATGGCAGTATTATTTAGTCTCTGTATGGCAGTATTATTTATTCCCTGTATGGCAGTATTATTTAGTCCCTGTATGGCAGTATTATTTAGTCCCTGTATGGCAGTATTATTTAGTCCCTGTATGGCAGTATTATTTAGTCCCTGTATGGCAGTATTATTTAGTCCCTGTATGGCAGTATTATTTAGTCCCTATATGGCAGTATTATTTAGTCTCTGTATGGCAGTATTATTCATTCCCTGTATGGCAGTATTATTTAGTCTCTGTATGGCAGTATTATTTATTCCCTGTATGGCAGTATTATTTAGTCTCTGTATGGAATTATTATTTATTCCCTGTATGGCAGTATTATTTAGTCCCTGTATGGCAGTATTATTTAGTCTCTGTATGGCAGTATTATTTAGTCTCTGTATGGCAGTATTATTTATTCCCTGTATGGCAGTATTATTTAGTCCCTGTATGGCAGTATTATTTAGTCCCTGTATGGCAGTATTATTTAGTCCCTGTATGGCAGTATTATTTATTCCCTCTATGGCAGTATTATTTAGTCCCTGTATGGCAGTATTATTTATTCCCTCTATGGCAGTATTATTTAGTCCCTGTATGGCAGTATTATTTAGTCCCTGTATGGCAGTATTATTTAGTCCCTGTATGGCAGTATTATTTAGTCCCTGTATGGCAGTATTATTTAGTCCCTGTATGGCAGTATTATTTAGTCCCTGTATGGCAGTATTATTTAGTCCCTGTATGGCAGTATTATTTAGTCTCTGTATGGCAGTATTATTTATTCCCTCTATGGCAGTATTATTTAGTCCCTGTATGGCAGTATTATTTAGTCCCTGTATGGCAGTATTATTTAGTCCCTGTATGGCAGTATTATTTATTCCCTCTATGGCAGTATTATTTAGTCCCTGTATGGCAGTATTATTTAGTCCCTGTATGGCAGTATTATTTAGTCCCTGTATGGCAGTATTATTTAGTCCCTGTATGGCAGTATTATTTAGTCCCTGTATGGCAGTATTATTTAGTCTCTGTATGGCAGTATTATTTAGTCCCTGTATGGCAGTATTATTTAGTCTCTGTATGGCAGTATTATTTAGTCCCTGTATGGCAGCATTATTTAGTCTCTGTATGGCAGTATTATTTAGGCAACGTCATATGTGTCACCCCGGCTACTGCACCAGTCCTATCCCATAATGGTACCAACTTATTACCTCATATTGTAGTTTCTTGCCTCACGATAAACTTTAGTGGCATCCAATGAAGATTGTCAATCATTAGTCAGTGACAGAACAGACTGATATCTGGTCCCGGGTGATGGGCTTGTTTTTTGTGCCTCTGTCTAGTGAACGTTGATATATATATTTTTATTACTGAGGTTTACGGCCATTCCAGAACTTTTTATGGCAAGAACAGCGCAGTCTGCAGCGTTATACGTGATATGTAATGGGAGCCTATAGGCGACTTATCCCACTGCATGTCTATACATGTCTATATGTTGCAGCCTTCCGTCGCAGGTATTTGTTTGGGAAATCCTCCGGACCGTACCTCCGACAGAAGGCTGAAATGGCGTCATTTGTTTCACAGGTTCTTGCTCGGATGACGCAGTATCGGGACACATTACATGTATCTACTTTTAGAAAAAATTTAAAATGTAGCAAAAAATGGCAAAATACGCAGATGGATGTTGTTTTTCGGTTTACGACAGGTGGACGCCCAGTAGAGATCCGAGTGTCTCATGTAAATCATTGATTGTAATATTTCAGATTTCAGCCAATTGTCTGTAAATTGCGCCCGGCCACAGAAATGCAAGATGGAAATGAAAACTTCAGATTCCTTTTCCTCACTCTATTAAATCTCCAGATGAAACATAAAACCGGGAAAGAAATGATTACGACTTTGTTATAATAGAACATTTCTGAACCTCGCGCTCACAATATGCGCTAATACAAAAGCTGCAAAATAAAACGCTAATAAAAAAAATGTCAGAAATAAAAAATATACAAATAAAAAAGAAAAGAAAATCCGGCCCCCCCCCCCCTCCCCGTGTCCTCCGAGGCGACGGCCGCTCTATAATGATAATGAGCGCTTATTACAAATGCATAGGGCTGTCTGCGAGTCATCTGTCACCGCGCAGCCCGTGGAGGTGAACGCTCGCCTGCTCGCTCCAGCGCCGCTCGTTAGATAATAAGGATTGATAAAATGTTAGGGCCAAAATGTTAAAAATGCTGCTATCGATTAGCACGCACCTTAATAATGAAGGCGCGGGCCTGGGGACGGCGGCGATGGATCACTGTGACAACGCCGCCTCAGATTATGAACCAGGACAATTAATCCCAGCGAGTCACAAATAAAGGAGTCGCCAGCTCATTACAGGACGACCTTGCGGAGGGGCCCCCAGAGCGCCGCTGACCTTTCACTATCTGGAAAGTTTATAATGTGTCTGATTGAGAAATAAACGCTTCCTGCTTTTTCTTTTTTTTTATTCCAGGATTTGTCCCTTTCGCGGCTGCGAGGTGAGACGAGTGTCCGCCGACGCTTCTTAATGGCCGGGATTAAAAATGCATTACCAGTGTAATGAATAAATACAGAGTAAACGCCGCGCTGATTGAAACTTCAAGGAATTCAACTAAAAATAGAGAAACGCCAGCAAATAAACGAATGTCATTACCAGCGATCTGAATAGCGCTGAACCCGAGGACACGAAACAAGCGACACCTCACATCCCCCCGAGTTCCTTACCTGAAGCAGCGCCAAGACAAAAAGGGGAGGGGTTGTCAACAGCAGCCAATCAGATCGCTCCTTTAATTTTTATGCTGTGCAGGAAAAGTGACAACTTGTAACTGATTGGCTGATACAAATGACACGGTTTCTCCTATTGTATGAAGACCGCCACCAATGACCACCAATAATAACCATGACTAATGACACCAATAATGACCACCAATGACCATCAGAAATGACCACCACCAATGACCCTACTAATGACAACCACTAATGACCACCAATAATGACCACTACTAAAGACACCACCAATGACCACTACTAAAGACACCACCAATGACCACCACTAATGACCACCACTAGTGACACCACCAATGACACCAATAATGATCACCAATAATGACCATCACCAATTACCACCAGCAATGACCACCACCAATGACACTACTAATGACCACTACTAATGACACCACTAATAAAACCACTAATGACCACCACTAATAACACCACTAATGACCACCACTAATAACACCACTAATGACCACCATTATGGTTCTTGTTTCCTTCCTTTGGCCCATAAATTTGCACAGTTCTGCAGTTACACCCCCCCCCCCCAGTTCCTGTGTTTTAGACTTCCCTGTATTCCTAGATATTGGGGGTGCAGATGTAGCAGCCACACGCAGGCTCTGCCCCATAACGACACACCAGTATTATAAGTGGCGCATGATAGGTGGGGGCCCTGTGAATTGGGGCTCATCAGCTGCAAGTCAACCCATAAACCTGTAAGCTGAGGATGAGTAGCGCCAGGGCTGGCTCCAGGTTTATGTGGGCCCTTGGGCGACACAGACATAGTGAGCCACTTTGCGGGGTAACTCACGGCGGCAATAAAATGGCAGAAAATGTCACTTTGTGCCCCGCTATAGTACTTAGGCCCTGATTATGACCCAATAAAGAAGTTAGGCCCCCAGTTTGTACCCCCATAAATTTAGTGCCCACTGTAGATAGTGCCACACAGCCCCTCTCCCAGGTAGGGCCACAGAGCCCCCCTCCCAGGTAGTGCAACACATCCCCCTCCCAGGAAGTGGCACACATTCCCCTCCCAGGTAGTGCCACACAGCCCCCCTTTCAGGTAGTGCCACCCCCCTCCCTGTAGGTAGCGCCTTTGGGGCTCCCTCTAGGAGTGGAATCCCCAACCAGGGCATTGCTGAAACTCTGGCCGGGGATTCCGCTTCAGGAGGAGCCCTTGACGTCACCGTCCAGAGCCATAGTCCCGGGCAGAGCGCTCCTAGCACTCTACCTGGGACACTGCTCTGCTCCTGACATCACTGTCCATATATGGACAGTGATGTCAGGGGCTTCCCCAGGGCCGGAGTCCTGGGCGGAGCGCTATTAGCTATTGCCATTCTGCCTGGGAGTCTGTAGCCTAGTAAATGGCTAACTCCCTGCTCTGCCATAGCATTGAATAGTATCTGCGTCCTAAGATACCATTGAATGTGGCATTGCTACCGCTGTAGCAGCCATAGCGTCTGCTAGTGGGGCCATTGGGCATGGGAGGGCCCGTGACGGCGGGCGGCACGAGCCCCCTCATGCCGCTGGCCCCGTAGCAGATGTTATGGCTGCTACAGCGGTAGTTATGCCGCCTCCTAGGCAGGGGCTCTCTCTTGAAGCGAAATCCCGTCGGCAACACTCTGGCTATGGATTCCACTCCTGGAGGAGCCATGACGCCGGCCCTGAGTAGCGCTATAGTGTTCTCTCAGATAGTACAGGAAGCCACAATGACTATAGAATAAACCCATCAGTGACAATGCTGCATCTGTGGCTGGGACGTATGGGGCTCCTGAAAGAAATCTTGAATCTTATGTGTCAGTCTTCACTAGTTCTGGAATTTTGTTCATGAAACTGGGAGCTCAGGATGAACAAGATTTTACCCAGATAAGAAAGTGCTGCAATTCATTTAGTAATAGATGTATTCATTAAATAACAGTGAATCTTCGTAGACTGCAGCCTAGATTTGTTGGTTGGTTAATAATGTCACGTATTGATGATGCTGCATTACCCGGGTGAGATGCCCAAACATCTCCGGTATTTGTCATTGGTCTTACTGCACTTTATATTCTTTGGTTCTGTGGAATTGACATGTAGGCGCGAACACAAATATCTATAAATATACACATCTATCTATCTATCTATCTATCTATCTATCTATCTATCTATCTATCTATCTATCTATCTATCTATCTCATATCTATCTCATATCTATCTATCTATCTATCTATCTATCTATCTATCTATCTATCTATCTATCTATCTATCTATCTATCTATCTCATATCTATCTATCTATCTCATATCTATCTATCTATCTATCTATCTATCTATCTATCTATCTATCTATCTATCTCATATCTATCTCATATCTATCTATCTATCTATCTATCTATCTATCTATCTATCTATCTATCTATCTATCTATCTATCTATCTATCTATCTATCTCATATCTATCTCATATCTATCTCATATCTATCTCATATCTATCTATCTATCTATCTATCTATCTATCTATCTATCTATCTATCTATCTATCTATCTATCTATCTATCTATCTGTCTGTCTGTCTGTCTATCTATCTATCTATCTATCTATCTATCTATCTATCTATCTATCTATCTATCTATCTATCTATCTATCTATCTATCTATCTCATATCTATCTATCTATCTATCTATCTATCTATCTATCTCATATCTATCTATCTATCTATCTATCTATCTATCTATCTATCTATCTATCTATCTATCTATCTATCTATCTCATATCTATCTATCTATCTCATATCTATCTATCTATCTATCTATCTATCTATCTATCTATCTATCTATCTATCTATCTATCTATCTATCTATCTATCTATCTATCTATCTATCTCATATCTATCTATCTATCTCATATCTATCTATCTATCTATCTATCTATCTATCTATCTATCTATCTATCTATCTATCTATCTATCTATCTATCTATCTATCTATCTATCTGTCTGTCTGTCTGTCTGTCTGTCTATCTATCTATCTATCTATCTATCTATCTATCTATCTATCTATCTATCTATCTATCTATCTATCTATCTATCTATCTATCTATCTATCTATCTATCTATCTCATATCTATCTATCTATCTATCTCATATCTATCTATCTATCTATCTATCTATCTATCTATCTATCTATCTATCTATCTATCTATCTATCTATCTATCTATCTATCTGTCTGTCTGTCTGTCTGTCTATCTATCTATCTATCTATCTATCTATCTATCTATCTCATATCTATCTATCTATCTATCTATCTATCTATCTATCTATCTATCTATCTATCTATCTATCTATCTCATATCTATCTATCTATCTATCTATCTATCTATCTATCTATCTATCTATCTATCTATCTATCTCATATCTATCTATCTATCTCATATCTATCTATCTATCTATCTATCTCATATCTATCTATCTATCTATCTCATATCTATCTATCTATCTATCTATCTATCTATCTATCTATCTATCTATCTATCTATCTATCTATCTATCTATCTATCTATCTATCATCTATCTATCATCTATCTATCATCTATCTATCTATCTATCTATCTATCTATCTATCTATCTATCTATCTATCTATCTATCTATCTATCTATCTATCTATCTATCTATCTATCTCATATCTATCTATCTATCTCATATCTATCTATCTATCTATCTATCTATCTATCTATCTATCTATCTATCTATCTATCTATCTATCTATCTATCTATCTATCTATCTATCTCATATCTATCTCATATCTATCTATCTATCTATCTATCTATCTATCTATCTATCTATCTATCTATCTATCTATCTATCTATCTATCTATCTATCTATCTCATATCTATCTCATATCTATCTCATATCTATCTCATATCTATCTCATATCTATCTATCTATCTATCTATCTATCTATCTATCTATCTATCTATCTATCTATCTATCTATCTATCTATCTATCTATCTATCTATCTATCTATCTCATATCTATCTATCTATCTATCTATCTATCTATCTATCTATCTATCTATCTATCTATCTATCTATCTATCTATCTATCTATCTATCTATCTCATATCTATCTATCTATCTATCTATCTATCTATCTATCTATCTATCTATCTATCTATCTATCTATCTATCTATCTATCTATCTATCTATCTATCTATCTCATATCTATCTATCTATCTCATATCTATCTATCTATCTATCTATCTATCTATCTATCTATCTATCTCATATCTATCTATCTATCTATCTATCTATCTATCTATCTATCTATCTATCTATCTATCTATCTATCTATCTATCTATCTATCTATCTATCTCATATCTATCTATCTATCTATCTATCTATCTATCTATCTATCTATCTATCTATCTATCTATCTATCTCATATCTATCTATCTATCTATCTCATATCTATCTATCTATCTATCTATCTATCTATCTATCTATCTATCTATCTATCTATCTATCTATCTATCTATCTATCTATCTATCTATCTATCTATCTATCTATCATCTATCTATCATCTATCTATCTATCTATCTATCTATCTATCTATCTATCTATCTATCTATCTATCTATCTATCTATCTATCTATCTATCTATCTATCTATTTCTTTGTATACATATATTTGCTAAATTGTTTTGTATTATTGTGATTGTATCAGTGCACATTATTATAATGGATGATAGTGAGTGGCTCCACCTAGTGGTGACTAAGAGAACTTCTCCCCTGCTGGACAGAATTTTTTTTCATAGTTAGGCCTAATTCCCACGAGCGTGACAGATTTCCGCGTGTAAATCTGGTTTGTGTGCGCTGCGTTATTGCATCTGTGCTTTGCGTGTGGTATCTGTTATTCACGCACTCGCAAAGCACATCTTTTTTTTTTTTTCAATGGAATTGATGCACAAATACAGGACATGCAGTGAGTTTTACGGACACTCGCTGTGTGGCGACTCCTGCATGTGTGAATGGCCACATTGAAATCAACGGGTCCGTGTGCTCCGCGGGATTTGCACATGAATTGAAGATGTGCTTTGCGAGTGCGTGAATAACAGGTGCCCCTCGCAGAGCGGACTGAAGCATAACGAGGCACGCACGGACCACATTTATGCGCGTGAATCTCATACGCTCATGTGAATGTAGCCTAATGCCTTATTCACACGAGCGTATTTCACGTCCGTGTTATGTGCGTTAAATAAACGGACGTCACACGGACCTGTGCAATTCAATGCGGCCATTCAGACATTCAGTGTTTTTCCTGCAGCCGTGTGTCCGCTGCGTGAGACTCACCGCATGTCCTATTCTTGTGCGTTTTTTGCGCATCACACACCCATTGAGGTCAATGGGTGCGTGACAAAAACGGATGTCATCCGTGTGCTGTCCGTGTTTCTCACGCACCAGTTGCTAAAGAAATGATGAGGAAAAAAATAAAACACCTTCAGGTTGTTTTTTTTTGACGGAAAAAACGCAGACGCGCCGCACACGGATGCCACACGGAGCTACAACTCAGGAAAAACACTGCATACGCGTACAAAACGGAAACACTCATGTGAATTAGGCCTCAGGAATCCTGGACGGTCAGTGGGGGAGGGGAGGGGTACTGCTATTTGCACTTATGTAATGAGATACGGCACACGGTTATTAAACTTATTCCAGTTCTTCATATTTAAAGTACAACAATCTCAGAACATTGTGACAAAGGAAGAAGAGACAGGCGAGGAGAAGAACCGGTGAATGACGCCACAAACGGAATCATTGGACGAGGTTCGGAATCAGAACAGGAAGAAAACCAAGAGAGGATCACGGGCAGATCCAGGCAGCGCCGGCTCACGGTGCAGCACGAAGCATTGAAGCGACGCTCCACCTGTGAAGGGTTTTTAAAGGGGGTTTCCAAGTGCATTCGTGCCAACGAGAGAGAGAGCAAAAGGCTCCGATCCTACCGAGTTTGCCGTCGTTTTACATAAGTGACATCACACTCATTTACACGGGGAGGCTACGGGGGGCCGGTGATGATTCCTGTCCTTCTCCTGGTGGTCTAGAGTCGTTTAGCGGTTAATAGCGAATGCCTCGGGTGGTCTAAGGCAATTAAGGGGTTAATATTTCTATACATTATACACGGTGGTTATGGGTTAATCTCCCTGGAGGTCTGTGCGGCTTTAGTAGAAAAGATTTAACTGTTAATTGTACTTATCATATGATATATTTGTATTGTTTCGGATGGTGCGGGGGTCTCGGGCAGGAAGGTGGGACTATCATGGAATTTGACTGATTATAAGGGTCGGGGGTCTGTGTTTTTTGATAAGGGGCTCCCCTGGTTCTCTGCTCATATCTATAGTGTGACCTGATGACATTCTGTGCGCCCCCTATAGGTCTGACCCGGCTCCTCCACATTTATATTGCAGCTCAGATCATTATTAATATAAACCATCGCCCCCCCCCCGCTCTCTGCCCCCTGACACGCGCCGTCTATCTGCCCAGCGCCCCCCTGTCAATGAGCCTCTGTCCTCCGAGGGTCGGGTATTGTATATCTGGGGCCCCCAATAACACAGTATGGGGGACCGCTGCACCCACACGAGGAGCCGCAAATACAAACCTCTAATTCAAAGGAGAGAAACCGCTCCCGTCCTCCTCAGATTCCCAACAACCTCCAATTAAGGAAACAATTGTGAGGAAGGGGAAATATTGAATCTTTTGTTCCGTGAGTCGTGGGAGCGGCGGATTGTGAAATTATCGAAAGTGAAGAAAGAACGAGAACATTTTATACCCCTGGACCCTCGGGAAACGCCGGTCCGTAATACGATTTATATAATGTTCAATGGTTCTACTTAACTATTTCATTGCTGAATATCAACCAAAAATAGTCAACGACCCCAACAACTAATGTAGAAAGAGGTGTATCTAAGCCCAAAGGTGTGATACTATCTCATATGTCTCTATTATCCATCCATCCATCCATCCATCCATCCATCAGACATTTGCAGAGTAACAACACAAGACAATTATAGAAACCAATTTCTCAGACACCGCATACACTTATATACTGAAGTTCATTTTTGGCGCACACGCCTGATGCCGGGATGTATAGAATCTCGGCGGCTCTGAAGACGGCAGATAATATGTCGGGAAATGTCGTCTTTCTATAAAGATCCGCGTGTTTCTTCTTCGGCAGCGGTGACGGGCGGTAATAGATGACAGGAGCGTTCAGAGGGTTGTTTCCTCCCGTGGCGCTGGATTTCATCCTCACAGCGGGCGCTCCGGTCTCATACTGTGGCGGCTTTTAACATTTGTTGATTCATTTTGTAGTGGATATTTAACTTTTTGTGAGAACAATTATGAGTGGAAACGGCGCAGAGAGGAATCGCGGACAGAGTTAAGTAAAACGAGAGATCATTCCAAACGATGTCCAGTCCGGTAAACGCAGCAAAGATCCCACGAGATTCTGGACTCACAGACGGGCACGTTATATAGTCTGAATATTAGAATGAAAAGTTCTGCAACTCTCTAATATATTTTCTGTATCACTTTCTCGCCATTTTCAAGATCTCTGCTTGCTGCCAGTGAATAAGAACATTCTTAATGACATCCAGAGACTAAAGACCCATCTACTCACACAGCTGAGGTCCTTGTCACAATATATCAGTGCAGACAATCCTCTGTGAGTTGAACAAAGCACAGCAACTCCCTCTATATTCCTGGACCATACTTTTCAATCCAAAAAGGGACAGTTTGGAGATATGCTGATAGATTTTATCTGCACTGGTACACTGGAACAAACCCTGAGATATTTGCTGCAGGGAAGTCTATAAGGGCATTGTCACACGTGGCGTATTTCTGTAGACACTGTCCACATCAATGCCGCACATAATCTGCGTTGCAGATTCCGTTGCGGCTTTGCCTAAAATGTGCAGTAAATTGCTGCGGATTAGCCGTTGTGTATTGAGGTCTTATAAAACATTTCATCTCAGTCTGGCTGTAGACCTAGAAATACATAGGTCCAGCCAGAATGAAGAAATATCCTGCTCGTAAAACCAATACGCTCCGCAGCACACATAACATGTGCATGACATCTGCGGACTTCATTGCGGAATTTTGCAATTCCATTGATGTCAATGGAGAAATTCCGCCACAAATCCGCAACAAGTCCGCTACACGTCCGCAACAGTCAGTGTATGCTGCGGACACCAAATTCTGCACCGCAGCCTGTGGTCCGCAGCGGAGTTTTCCGCAATGTCTGAACTAACTTACCTAAAAATGTATTGAAACAAATGTAAAAAACGTCCGCAGGAGAATTCCACTGCAATTCCGCCACGTCTGAATGTGCCCTTTAAGTAACTACGTACCGAGCACACATGGCTGCAATGATCCCCTTTATTTCCGGGCGTGTCTGTGGATCGGTTGTGGCCGCTCCTTAGATCGTGATCACCGCTGACTTTCCTTTTATTTGTCTTTCTATCCTTGGTTTATACACAGGCACGAGGAGCGAGAGCTGCTGCTGTAATATAGCTTACTGATTACTGCTCCCTGATGGAGATCACACTGGGCTAAATCAATTGTGAATTTCTGCTTCCCTGGGGGGCTCTTAATCCATTCCAATCATTATATTACAAATACTTTTAGCAGCAGAACAGAAACATCGGGGTCTGCAGGTGCGGGGGCTGAAACGTGTTCATTTCTGAAAGATAATGTGATACATTTCACAGTCTCGCATTTTATTCCACAACTAGATCCCCGCCGTCACTTCTAGCTGCTATCTTACATTCACATCTATCAAGTTTCACACGGAGCCGCCCTTTCACATGTAGCGTTTAACTGATGACCCAGATCAGGGGCCCTATTTATTATGTGAATTATTCATCTATCTATCTATCTATCTATCTATCTATCTATCTATCTATCTATCTATCTATCCTATCTATCCTATCTATCTATCTATCTATCTATCTATCTATCTATCTATCTATCTATCTATCTATCTATCTATCTATCTCATATCTATCTATCTATCTATCTATCTATCTATCTATCTATCTATCTATCTATCTATCTATCTATCTATCTATCTATCTATCTATCTATCTATCTATCTATCTATCTCATATCTATATTATTTAGGGGTCTGTTCTTGGGTGTAAATTTATTTGTGTTGCAGCAGAGGCTGGGGAGGGAGAGGTCAGCGATGTACGGGCAGGAAACTCTGCAGTCGGCAGGAGAAGTTGTCATGGCGGTCCGGGCTGGTAGGAGAAGAAAAGAAAAGAGAATGACTACTATCAGAGAAGACGTCACCTGTGAGCTACTGGATTATAGAGGGGCTGTTACCTTCCCTGACATATCTGTTATAGTTAATCCTTGTAAATCCTTGATGTTCCTCTGTAATTCCTCCTATAAATCTATCTATCTCATGTCTATCTATTGGTCACTCAGAGTAGTGCTGTGTAAGGTCAATGAACAGGGAGACAAACGAAAAGAATTAAAAGCTGCCTCTTTGCTAAATGGAAAAAATAACAAGTGTCCATCGAAGGTCAGTGAGAAGAAAGTGTCCGAGTGTCTGACTTCCGGCGGCTGCTAAGTGACAGCAGCAGAAGAGAAAGGGCTATTACTTAGCGCACAATGTCTCTCCGAGCCTGTAAGCAATGATATCTAACAATGCCCTGAGGAGCTAGTTAAGAAGTAGCGCACAGACTTGGAGAAGCACTTTAATGTAACTGCATTAGAAAACTGTCAGCTGCTCGTTGGCTAAAACAGACTTTTTGTTCACTAAGGATTATTGAGCTATTTGTTATGAGGCAATTTAAAAATCATAATAAAGGATCTCTAATTTTACTTTTCTCCTGCAAAAGACGACTAATGGCAAAGCTTTAAAAACTGCGCCCGAATAAGAAGAATTTACCGGCAGCTTACGAAACAGAAAAACGCTGCTGGCCTACTGTCTTATTGGTGGACAATGGCGACTTATCAAAACTCCAGCGTCCAAAGTATCAAACACAGACAAACAATTTATAATAAGATATGAAAAAAACCAGAAAATTCTTGTTTTTTGTAACGCCCGCCGATTACCACAAATCAATCCAGATGTTTGATAAATTTACTTTAGCTGCCGTACATTATCTGTGAATGATACCAAAATATTCCAGAAGATAATTGTAGCACAAGCCATAGACACCTTCATACAAACCACAAACACATACAATCCGTGTGCGGTGTCACTGCCCCCTATGTACAAGAATATAACTACTATAATACTGCTCCTATATACAAGAATATAACTACTATAATACTGCCCCCTATATACAAGAATATAACTACTATAATACTGCCTCCTATATACAAGAATATAACTACTATAATACTGCCCCCTATATACAAGAATATAACTACTATAATACTGCCCTATATACAAGAATATAACTACTATAATACTGCTCCTATATACAAGAATATAACTACTATAATACTGCCCCCTATATACAAGAATATAACTACTATAATACTGCCCCTATATACAGGAATATAACTACTATAATACTGCTCCTATATACAAGAATATAACTACTATAATACTGCTCCTATATACAAGAATATAACTACTATAATACTGCCCCCTATATACAAGAATATAACTACTATAATACTGCTCCTATATACAGGAATATAACTACTATAATACTGCCCCCTATATACAAGAATATAACTACTATAATACTGCCCCTATATACAGGAATATAACTACTATAATACTGCTCCTATATACAAGAATATAATTACTATAATACTGCTCCTATATACAAGTATATAACTACTATAATACTGCCCCCTATATACAAGAATATAACAACTATAATACTGCTCCTATATACAAGAATATAACTACTATAATACTGCTCCTATATACAAGAATATAACTACTATAATACTGCCCCCTATATATAAGAATATAACTACTATAATACTGCTCCTATATACAGGAATATAACTACTATAATACTGCTCCTAAATACAAGAATATAACTGCTATAATACTGCTCCCAATATACAGGAATATAACTACTATAATACTGCCCCCTATATACAAGAATATATCTACTATAATACTGCTCCTGTATACAAGAATATAACTACTATAATACTGCCCCCATATACAAGAATATATCTACTATAATACTGGCTCCTATATACAAGAATATAACTACTATAATACTGCCCCCATATACAAGAATATAACTATTATAATACTGCCTCTATATACAAGAATATAACTACTATAATACTGCCCCTATATACAAGAATATAACTACTATAATCCTGCCCCTATATACAAGAATATAACTACTATAATACTGCCCCTATATACAAGAATATAACTACTATAATACTGCCCCTATATACAAGAATATAACTATTATAATACTGCCTCTATATACAAGAATATAACTACTATAATACTGCCCCCATATACAAGAATATAACTACTATAATACTGCCCCCTATGTATAAGAATATAACTACTATAATACTGCTCCTATATACAAGAATATAACTACTATAATACTGCTCCTATATACAAGAATATAACTACTATAATACTGCCCCCTATATACAAGAATATATCTACTATAATACTGCCTCCTATATACAAGAATATAACTACTATAATACTGCCCCCATATACAAGAATATAACTATTATAATACTGCCTCTATATACAAGAATATAACTACTATAATACTGCCCCCTATATACAAGAATATAACTACTATAATCCTGCCCCTATATACAAGAATATAACTACTATAATACTGCCCCTATATACAAGAATATAACTACTATAACACTGCCCCTATATACAAGAATATAACTATTATAATACTGCCTCTATATACAAGAATATAACTACTATAATACTGCCCCCATATACAAGAATATAACTACTATAATACTGCTCCCTATGTACAAGAATATAACTACTATAATACTGCTCCTATATACAAGAATATAACTACTATAATACTGCTCCTATATACAAGAATATAACTACTATAATACTGCCCCCTATATACAAGAATATAACTACTATAATACTGCTCCTATATACAGGAATATAACTACTATAATACTGCTCCTAAATACAAGAAAATAACTGCTATAATACTGCTCCCAATATACAGGAATATAACTACTATAATACTGCCCCCTATATACAAGAATATATCTACTATAATACTGCTCCTATATACAAGAATATAACTACTATAATACTGCCCCCTATATACAAGAATATAACTACTATAATACTGTCCCCTATATACAAAAATATAACTACTATAATACTGTCCCCTATATACAAGAATATAACTATTATAATACTGCCTCTATATACAAGAATATAACTACTATAATACTGCCCCTATATACAAGAATATAACTACTATAATACTGCCCCTATATACAAGAATATAACTACTATAATACTGCTCCTATATACAAGAATATAACTACTATAATACTGCCCCTATATACAAGAATATAACTACTATAATACTGCCCCCTATATACAAGAATATAACTACTATAATACTGCCTCTATATACAAGAATATAACTACTATAATACTGCCCCCTATATACAAGAATATAACTACTATAATACTGCTCCTATATACAAGAATATAACTACTATAATACTGCTCCTATATACAAGAATATAACTACTATAATACTGCCCCTATGTATAAGAATATAACAATTATAATACTGCCCCCTATATACAAGAATATAACTACTATAATACTGCTCCTATATACAAGAATATAACTACTATAATTATCTTTTTATTTGAAAACTTGCAACCAATTATTACAATACCTTTGCAATACACTCATAACAGATAAAGAAAATAAACGTATGTCTTTTAATATCATCACAATCATTAAACAAACCATAATATATGAATATTGCGCCAGTATAGATTGTTTAAACTATTTTTCATGATATTATTCTAGACAGTATTACAGGAGAGTTCTTCTTTATTTGTGACCAGGCAGCATCGCGCACACCACAGAGGGTACACGGTCATCATATTTATGACATATAGGAATCCTCTATGATATAAACGGAGTTCGGGGTAGAAGTCTCCATACAGCAGCTGAGAGTGTCACTGTCCCACTAGATGTGGTGACTGCAGGGACACAGCAGGGACATTACTCTGTAGATAAGTCTCTTGTATAAAGATGACATTGGTTTTGTCGTCAGACAGACGCTGGAATATCGCCTGCCGCCTGCTCCTATTCTTCACGATGTTCACATTAATAGAGGTGATTTTCAGCCTCATCCTGGTTACATGTCTTTCCTACTTTTTTTCCTTCTTCCACTGCTATGTCCTGTAACACCCCATCTTTTGGTGGACATTGGGGGGTCAGCATCTTCATCCTGAGGTTCGTCATCTGGGTTGTGTGAGGAGACTTGCTCCATCTCTGCTTCTTCTTCCTGGTCATCTTCCCCCAGTGCACAGTAACGTCCCCCAGTTATCGCCAGCACTGGAGACTCCGGTGATTTCTTTGCAGCAGTGATTTTTTTCCTAGAAGAATCATCTGTTTTACTTCTCATTTTGACCGTCTGAAATCCCACCTCATCCATACTGGTCGCTGCGGCTGGATCAGCTGGTTCCTTACTGGTCGCTGCGGCTGGATCAGCTGTTTTTTTACTGGTCGCTGCGGCTGGATCATCTGTTTTTTTACTGGTAGCTGCGGCTGGCCCAGCTGGTTTTTTACTGGCCGCTGCGGCTGGGTCAGCTGGTTCCTTACTGGTAGCTGCGGCTGGCCCAGCTGGTTTTTTTACTGGTCGCTGCGGCTGGATCAGCTGGTTCCTTACTGGTGTTGGGCAGATGTTTAGATGTTTTGGTGACAGAGTGACTGGATATTTTACTTTTAGCATGACCTCTATTTTCAGTGGCTGGTGACACTTGTGCAGCATCCTCAGATGGGACATTCGTCTCTGGAGCAGGGTCTCTGGTACTTCGGCTCACATCCTCGCTGGGACTTCCAGGTTCTGGGGTTGTATCTACACATATGGAGACATCCTCCTGCTCTTCCTCCATGGCTTCTTTAAAGGTCTCCTCCTTATTATGTTCTGCATGCGGACACTCCCGGAATGTATGTCCAGGTCCTAAGCACAGGTTACAGATGACAGGTCCTGTACAATCATCCTTCACATGCCCAAACTGACCACATAGTGAGCACTTAATACGGGAACAGTTGAATGCCAGGTGTCTGCCCCCACATCTATGGCACAGTCGCGGTTGACCAGGGTAGTAACATACGCCTCTCTCCGAGCCCAGGTAGAAGGAGTGCGGCAGATGTCTGGTCACTCCATTCTCCTGAACCAGCTGAATCTTGACAGATTATCCTCCATTCCAGATCTCCTCCTCATCATAGATCTTTGTTGGCAGTCTCTTCACCTCACAATATCTGCTCAACCAGTGCTGCAAATCTGCCAGAACCACCACCTCAGACTGGAACAGGACGGTGGCGGTGACTACCTGGGGTTTAGACAGCTGGGTGACATGTAGATGCTCCCACATCGCGTGCTCCTTTGTATCGTTATAAATACTCCAGAACAAGTCTAGACTATATTGCAGCTTGAAACTGATGTCATAATTCCTGCTGGAGGGAACGTGGATCAGAGCGAACACCTCAGTAGCTTTAAACTTCATAAACTCCTTCAACAAAACTTTCCCAATGTAGAGTCTGGAGGGGAGGTTTTCCTCTGGTCCTGAGTACCTGATTCTGACCGCGTTCCTCCTCTGAGGTGCGGGGTTAGTCGGTCTTGTGACGCTGGAGAACAGTCTCCTGTACTGAGGTCTGTCAGCAGGTGGGTCAGGACTGGACCTCTCCTCAGCTGATTGTACTGCAGATCCTCCTGTGTCTGCTCCTAATCGCTGTGTAACCTGCACTCCATTCACTGACACTGCGGACGGCTGAACCTCCAGAACAGGGTCTGCAATGTCCGCCTCAGCCTGTGCCGCTGGTTCATTAGATATCAGACTGTCAATCAGTATTATAGAATATAACTACTATAATACTGCCTCCTATATACAAGAATATAACTACTATAATACTGCCCCTATATACAAGAATAGAACTACTATAATACTGCCCCTATATACAAGACTATAACTACTATAATACTGCCCCCTATATACAAGAATATAACTACTATAATACTGCCCCTATATACAAGAATATAACTACTATAATACTGCCCCTATATACAAGAATATAACTACTATAATACTGCCCCTATATACAAGAATATAACTACTATAATACTGCCCCTATATACAAGAATATAACTACTATAATACTGCCCCTATATACAAGAATAGAACTACTATAATACTGCCCCTATATACAAGAATATAACTACTATGATACTGCCCCCTATATACAAGAATATAACTACTAGAATACTGCCCCTATATACAAGAATATAACTACTATAATACTGCCCCCTATATACAAGAATATAACTACTATAATACTGCTCCTATATACAAGAATATAACTACTATAATACTGCCCCCTATATACAAGAATATAACTACTAGAATACTGCCCCTATATACAAGAATATAACTACTATAATACTGCCCCCTATATACAAGAATATAACTACTATAATACTGCTCCTATATACAAGAATATGACTACTATAATACTGCCCCTATATACAAGAATATAACTACAATAATACTGCTCCTATATACAAGAATATAACTGCTATAATACTGCTCCTAAATACAAGAATATAACTGCTATAATACTGCTCCCTATATACAGGAATATAACTACTATAATACTGCCCCCTATATACAAGAATATATCTACTATAATACTGCTCCTATATACAAGAATATAACTACTATAATACTGCCCCTATATACAAGAATATAACTACTATAATACTGCCCCCTATATACAAGAATATAACTACTATAATACTGCCCCTATATACAGGAATATAACTACTATAATACTGCTCCCTATATACAAGAATATAACTAGTATAATACTGCCCCTATATACAAGAATATAACTACTATAATTCTGCCTCCTACATACAAGAATATAACTACTATAAGGCTGGGTTCACACGACCATGTTACGTCCGTAATGTACGGAACGTATTTAGTCCGGAAGACCCGGACCGAACACAGTGCAGGGAGCCGAGCTCCTAGCATCATAGTTATGTACAATGCTAGGAGTCCCTGCCTCTGCGTGGAACTATTGTTCCGTACTGTAATCATGATTACAGTACAGGACAATTGTCCTGCAGCGAGGCAGGTACTCCTAGCATCGTACATCACTATGATGATAGGAGCCCGGCTCCCTGCACTGTGTTCGGTCCGGGTCTTCCGGCCGAAATACGTTCCGTACATTACGGACGTAACATGGTCGTGTGAACCCAGCCTAATACTGCCCCTATATACAAAAATATAACTACTGATACTGCCCCCTATATACAAGAATATAACTACTATAATACTGCTCCTATATACAAGAATATTACTACTATAATACTGCTCCTATATACAAGAATATAACTACTATAATACTGCTCCCTATATACAAGAATATAACTACTATAATACTGACCTCTATTGTAATGACGTGGTAGGGAGACAGACAGGTGAGCCCTAATCTACCCGCCACTCAGTCCCTGCCTACTTGCAACGACCCATCCTAGGCGACGGGGCACAACTGGGCGACGGTCCCTACGCTCAGTAAGTGCACGACAGACAAACAGACAAGGGTACACAGAAGCTAGGGAAACGGGGCAGCTGCCCACGGAGACACCGTGAGCAACGAGAGTAGTGAACGAGCCGAGTCAAACCAGGAGTGTACGAGGTACAAAACGCTGAGCAGGAGAGTGGTCAGTAAGCCAAGGTCAATAACAAGCAGAGGATCAGTAGTTCAAGCAGCAGCAGCAGAGCCAGGAAACAAGCAGAGCAGAATCACAGGCAAAGGAGGAACAGGAAAGGCAGGTATAAATAGACAGTGGGCGGGAGCTAGCTCCGTCTGACCAGGCTGTGATAGGCTCTCCCACTCCTAAGCCTTCCATCCTGAGTGGTGGAAGATGGAGTCAGTCTCACAGACATACAGTGAAGGAAATAAGTATTTGATCCCTTGCTGATTTTGTACGTTTGCCCACTGTCAAAGACATGAATAGTCTAGAATTTTTAGGCTAGGTTAATTTTACCAGTGAGAGATAGATTATATTAAAAAAAAAAACAGAAAATCACATTGTCACAATTATATATATTTATTTGCATTGTGCACAGAGAAATATGTATTTGATCCCTTTGGCAAACAAGACATAATACTTGGGGGCAAAACCCTTGTTGGCAAGCACAGCAGTCAGACGTTTTTTGTAGTTGATGATGAGGTTTGCACACATGTTAGATGGAATTTTGGCCCACTCCTCTTTGCAGATCATCTGTAAATCATTAAGATTTCGAGGCTGTCGCTTGGCAACTCGGATCTTCAGCTCCCTCCATAAGTTTTCGATGGGATTAAGGTCTGGAGACTGGCTAGGCCACTCCATGACCTTAATGTGCTTCTTTTTGAGCCACTCCTTTGTTGCCTTGGCTGTATGTTTCGGGTCATTGTCGTGCTGGAAGACCCAGCCACGAGCCATTTTTAATGTCCTGCCATACAGTGCCCATATTATACTGCCATACAGTGCCTACATTATACTGTCATACAGTGCCTGTATAATACAGCCATACAGTACCTATATTATACAGCCAGACAGTACCTATATTATGCTGCCCTACAGTGCCTATATTATACTGCCATACAGTGCCTATATTATACTGCCATACAGTGCCTATATTATACTGCCATACAGTGCCTACATTATTCTGCCATACAGTGACTACATCATACTGCCATACAGTGCCTATATTATACAGCCATAGAGTGCCTATATTATGCTGCCATACAGTGCCTACACAATACTGCCATACAGTGTCTACATAATACTGCCATACAGTGCCTATATTGTACAGCCGTACAGTGCCTATAATATACTGCTATACAGTGCCTACATTATACTGCCATACAGTGCCTATATTATACTGCCATACAGTGCCTACATTATACTGCCATACAGTGCCTATATTACACTGCCATACAGTGCCTATATTATACTGCCATACAGTGCCTATATTATACTGCCATACAGTGCCTATATTATACTGCCATATAGTGCCTATATTATACTGCCATACAGTGCCTATATTATACTGCCATATGTTGCCTATTTTAAACTGCCATACAGTGCCTATATTATACTGTCATACAGTGCCTATATTATACTGCCATACAGTGCCTATATTATACTGTCATACAGTGCCTATATTATACTGCCATACAGTGCCTATATTATACTGTCATACAGTGCCTATATTATACTACCATACAGTGCCTATATTATACTGCCATACAGTGCCTATAATATACTGCCATACACTGCCTATATTATACAGCCATACAATACCTATATTATACTGCCATACAGTGCCTATGTTATACTGCCATACAGTGCCTATAATATACTGCCATACAGTGCCTATATTATACTGCCATACAGTGCCTACATTATACTGCCATACAGTGCCTATGTTATACTGCCATACAGTGCCTATGTTATACAGCCATACAGTGCCTATATTATACTGCCATACAGTGCCTACATTATACTGCCATACAGTGCCTATGTTATACTACCATACAGTGCCTATATTATACAGCCATACAGAGCCTACATTGACTACAAAATACTGACATACAATGCTTACATAATAGGGTCATACAGTGAACACATAACCATTCCATATACACGTGGTGGAGATCATTACTGACGGAGGCGCAGAGACAAGTGCCACATTATAACACAGATGAGTCTACAGCACGTGGGACATGTCCAGTTGGGTTTTGCCGTGCCTTGTCATTTGACCTCTGGGCTCCGTCCGATGTTGAGGGACTTCTGTCCCCTGTTGGATGAGAAAGCGACGACCGTCTTACAATCCAGTTGAGTTTCTACCTCCACGCGCTGAATACAGAGCGGATAATTAATTGGCTTCTATTGCCCTCCGTATCACATGACTTTGAATTGCGGGTTCAGTAATTGTAGCCGTACAAGACGCGGCTGTAAACATGGAGGATTACCGACATGTCGTCTGTCAGCGTGTTTCAATAATGAATGGCAGAGAAGCGCGATAAAAATCACACGCTGGGAAATGCGAGGCCCACAAATTAAATTAACATTTTGGGGCTTTATGCAATTCACAACTCATCCGTCTGCTGACCTTGGTAACAGGGACAATAATTAGTTTTTGTTCTGGATTAGGAGAACAGATTATTTTTCTATTGCTGCGTGGTTAATTTACTACCAATCTGATACAATATGATCATTTCATCATTAGATTCCAGCGCCGGCGGAACACTGCGCCGAGTCTCGTACTGAACTTAAAGGACAATTACACTGACAGTAAAGAATGGCTTCATATTACAGAGCTGTCAATAATACTCATGAATATGGATGGACGAGGTATCAGAAGCAGCAATATTTCAGATCAAGTTCTGATGATGGACGGCAGCGGGTCAGCTGGTCCTGTGTACAGCACTCGCTTCTGTACTGATCGCTGCAGTCGGTCAAATTATAAAGTGGTCTGTCACTTTAACTTGTCATGGTGGGACACATTGTGATTTCTAAAGTAACACCATGACAGTTGCGGAAATCTCTGACCACTACCTTAGCAGTTCAATCACATTAACCAGCACTGTGATTGTTGGGGTCCTGGACCCCAGTGATATCATTTTCATTATATCGCAAAAGAAAAAGTGGAAAATACCTTTAACTTTGGGTATTCTGGTCACAAGTAAGCTAAGCAGCGGTACTCAATGTCAAGCAGCAGCTGCAAAAGCAAATATTATTTTGTTAAAAGAATATAGGAGAGCTCGAGAAAGTTCAAAGGCGGGAGACTAGAATAATAAATGTAATGGGAGACCTGTCTAACCACAAGAGGCTGGAGGTATCGGGCTTGTTGAGCTTGGAAAAAGGACGCCTTAAAAATGTTCCTATAACATGTACGAATATTTGTGTGGTCAATACAAAGAAGTGGCGCATGAATTATTCATTCAATCCAAGAATTGTACAAAGGAGCAGGGGACATTCATTACATGTGGAGGAAGGGAGATTCAGACATCAATATAGAAAAGGGTTCTTTACAGTTAGAGAAGTGAAACGCAGCTTTCACAGAAGTGCGAGATGTAATCTAATGACAAATGGCGCAGAGGCTTATAAGGGCATGACCACACGTGGCGGATTTCCTCCGCAACTGTCCGCATCAATGCCGCACAGAATCTGCGTTGCAGATTCTGCTGCGGATCTGCCCAAAATGTGCAGTAAATTGATGCGGACTAGCTGCTGCGGACTGCGGTAAAAGTACTTCCCTTCTCCCTATCAGTGCAGGATAGAGAGAAGGGCCAGCACTTTCCCTTGTGAAAGTCAAAGAAATTCATACTTACCGCCCGTTGTCTTGGTGACGCGTCCCTCCTTCGGCATCCAGCCCGATCTCCCTGGATGACGCGGCAGTCCATGTGACCGCTGCAGCCTGTTATTAGCCTGTGACTTAGACTGAAACGTCATCCTGGGAGGCCGGACTGGAGACAGAAGCAGGGAGTTCTCGGTAAGTATGAACTTCATTTTTTTTTACAGATACATGTATATTGGGATCGGTAGTCACTGTCCCGGGTGCAGAAACAGTTACTGCCGATCGCTTAACTCTTTCAGCACCCTGGACAGTGACTATTTACAGACGTCTCCTAGCAACGCTCCCGTAATTACGGGAGCCCCATTGACTTCTTCAGTCTGGCTGTAGACCTAGAAATACATAGGTCCAGCCAGAATGAAGAAATGTCAAGTTAAAAAAGCAAGACGGATCCGCAGCACACATAACATGTGCATGACAGCTGCGGACTTCATTGTGGAAATTAGAATCTCCATTGAAGTCAATGGCGAAATTCCGCCATGAGTCCGCAACCAGTCCGCCACTGCTCCGCAACAGACAGAGCATGCTGCGGACACCAAATTCCGCTCCGCAGCCTATGCTCCGCAGCGGAATTTTACGCCTCGTCTAAACGAACACTGCTAAATTAAAGTGTAAGTCAATGGACAAACGGCTCCGCTGCGGATTAACGCTGCGGAGTGTCCGCAGCGGAATTTAAGTGAAATTCCGCCACGTGTGAACCCAGCCTTAATAATTTACCAATGTATGACAGGATGGACATGTGACTTTTTTTCAGCCTTAGTAACTCCATAGCTATATGTAACTATGTCACTATATGTCATGATATGTAACGATAAATAACTGTATAACTAAACTATACAGAGAAAAGTATGTGCCCCCTCTTATCATTGTATCCGGGTGTTTCCCCCATCCCCCTCCGTGTATAACATCCGGCGCTCGTCCACCGTCACCTGTGACTGATATTATTATAAGGTGGAAGGAACCGCCGCAACTCAGCCACGAAGTGCAGACCACGATATGTGACAGAGCGGGGGGCTGGCGAGTGCTGAGGAGCAAGTGCAGAAAAGTCACCAACACTCCGCTGACTCCATAACTGCAGAATACAGACCTCCTCTGGTGTCAACATCCCCACTATGCCCGGGAGCTTCATGGCCGAACATCACCAAGCACAATGCCAAGCGTCAGATGGAGGGGGGTAAAGCTGCCGCCACCACTGGACTCTGGAGCAGCGTGTTCTGTGGAGTGACGCTTCTCTATATGGCGTGTTCTGTGGAGTGACGCTTCTCTATGTGACGTGTTCTGTGGAGTGACGCTTCTCTATGTGACGTGTTCTGTGGAGTGACGCTTCTCTATGTGACGTGTTCAGTGGAGTGACGCTTCTCTATGTGACGTGTCCTGTGGAGTGACGCTTCTCTATGTGACGTGTCCTGTGGAGTGACGCTTCTCTATATGACGTGTTCTGTGGAGTGACGCTTCTCTATGTGACGTGTTCTGTGGAGTGACGCTTCTCTATGTGACGTGTTCTGTGGAGTGACGCTTCTCTATGTGACGTGTTCTGTGGAGTGACGCTTCTCTATGTGACGTGTTCTGTGGAGTGACGCTTCTCTATGTGACGTGTTCTGTGGAGTGACGCTTCTCTATGTGACGTGTTCTGTGGAGTGACGCTTCTCTATGTGACGTGTTCTGTGGAGTGACGCTTCCCTATGTGACGTGTTCTGTGGAGTGACGCTTCTCTATGTGACGTGTCCTGTGGAGTGACGCTTCTCTATGTGACGTGTTCTGTGGAGTGACGCTTCTCTATATGGTGTGTTCTGTGGAGTGACGCTTCTCTGTGACGTGTTCAGTGGAGTGACGCTTCTAAAAGTGACGTGTTCTGTGGAGTGACGCTTCTCTATATGACATGTTCTGTGGAGTGACGCTTCTCTAGGTGACGTGTTCTGTGGAGTGACGCTTCTCTATGTGACGTGTTCTGTGGAGTGACGCTTCTCTATGTGACGTGTTCTGTGGAGTGACGCTTCTCTATGTGACGTGTTCTGTGGAGTGAGGCTTCTCTATGTGACGTGTTCTGTGGAGTGAGGCTTCTCTATGTGACGTGTTCTGTGGAGTGACGCTTCTCTATATGACGTGTTCTGTGGAGTGACGCTTCTCTATATGACGTGTTCTGTGGAGTCACGCTTCTCTATGTGACGTGTTCTGTGGAGTGACGCTTCTCTATATGACGTGTTCTGTGGAGTGACGCTTCTCTATGTGACGTGTTCTGTGGAGTGACGCTTCTCTATGTGACGTGTTCTGTGGAGTGACGCTTCTCTATATGACGTGTTCTGTGGAGTGACGCTTCTCTATATGACGTGTTCTGCGGAGTGACGCTTCTCTATATGACGTGTTCTGTGGAGTGACGCTTCTCTATGTGACGTGTTCTGTGGAGTGACGCTTCTCTATGTGACGTGTTCTGTGGAGTGACGCTTCTCTATGTGACGTGTTCTGTGGAGTGACGCTTCTCTATGTGACGTGTTCTGTGGAGTGACGCTTCTCTATGTGACGTGTTCTGTGGAGTGACGCTTCTCTATGTGACGTGTTCTGTGGAGTGACGCTTCTCTATGTGACGTGTTCTGTGGAGTGAGGCTTCTCTATGTGACGTGTTCTGTGGAGTGAGGCTTCTCTATGTGACGTGTTCTGTGGAGTGACGCTTCTCTATATGACGTGTTCTGTGGAGTGACGCTTCTCTATATGACGTGTTCTGTGGAGTCACGCTTCTCTATGTGACGTGTTCTGTGGAGTGACGCTTCTCTATATGACGTGTTCTGTGGAGTGACGCTTCTCTATGTGACGTGTTCTGTGGAGTGACGCTTCTCTATGTGACGTGTTCTGTGGAGTGACGCTTCTCTATATGACGTGTTCTGTGGAGTGACGCTTCTCTATGTGACGTGTTCTGTGGAGTGACGCTTCTCTATGTGACGTGTTCTGTGGAGTGACGCTTCTCTATGTGACGTGTTCTGTGGAGTGACGCTTCTCTATGTGGCGTGTTCTGTGCAGTGACGCTTCTCTATGTGACGTGTTCTGTGGAGTGACGCTTCTCTATGTGGCGTGTTCTGTGGAGTGACGCTTCTCTATGTGACGTGTTCTGTGGAGTGACGCTTCTCTATGTGACGTGTTCTGTGGAGTGACGCTTCTCTATGTGACGTGTTCTGTGGAGTGCCCTTCTCTATGTGACGTGTTCTGTGGAGTGACGCTTCTCTATGTGACGTGTTCTGTGGAGTGACGCTTCTCTATGTGGCGTGTTCTGTGGAGTGACGCTTCCCTATGTGACGTGTTCTGTGGAGTGACGCTTCTCTATGTGACGTGTTCTGTGGAGTGACGCTTCTCTATGTGACGTGTTCAGTGGAGTGACGCTTCTCTATGTGACGTGTTCTGTGGAGTGCCCTTCTCTATGTGACGTGTTCTGTGGAGTGACGCTTCTCTATGTGGCGTGTTCTGTGGAGTGACGCTTCTCTATGTGGCGTGTTCTGTGGAGTGACGCTTCTCTATGTGACGTGTTCTGTGGAGTGACGCTTCTCTATGTGACGTGTTCAGTGGAGTGACGCTTCTCTATATGACGTGTTCTGTGGAGTGACGCTTCTCTATGTGACGTGTTCTGTGGAGTGACGCTTCTCTATGTGACGTGTTCTGTGGAGTGACGCTTCTCTATGTGACGTGTTCAGTGGAGTGACGCTTCTCTATGTGACGTGTTCTGTGGAGTGACGCTTCCCTATGTGACGTGTTCTGTGGAGTGACGCTTCTCTATGTGACGTGTTCTGTGGAGTGACGCTTCTCTATGTGGCGTGTTCTGTGGAGTGACGCTTCTCTATGTGACGTGTTCTGTGGAGTGACGCTTCTCTATGTGACGTGTTCAGTGGAGTGACGCTTCTCTATATGACGTGTTCTGTGGAGTGACGCTTCTCTATGTGACGTGTTCTGTGGAGTGACGCTTCTCTATGTGATGTGTTCTGTGGAGTGACGCTTCTCTATGTGACGTGTTCTGTGGAGTGACGCTTCTCTATGTGACGTGTTCTGTGTAGTGACGCTTCTCTATGTGACGTGTTCTGTGGAGTGACGCTTCTCTATATGACGTGTTCAGTGGAGTGACGCTTCTCTATGTGACGTGTTCAGTGGAGTGACGCTTCTCTATGTGACGTGTTCTGTGAAGTGCCCTTCTCTATGTGACGTGTTCAGTGGAGTGACGCTTCTCTATGTGACGTGTTCTGTGCAGTGACGCTTCTCTATGTGACGTGTTCTGTGGAGTGACGCTTCTCTATGTGACGTGTTCTGTGGAGTGCCCTTCTCTATGTGACGTGTTCTGTGGAGTGACGCTTCTCTATGTGACGTGTTCCGTGGAGAGACGCTTCTCTATATGACGTGTTCTGTGGAGTGACGCTTCTCTATGTGACGTGTTCTGTGGAGTGACGCTTCTCTATGTGGCGTGTTCTGTGGAGTGACGCTTCTCTATGTGACGTGTTCTGTGGAGTGACGCTTCTCTATGTGACGTGTTCTGTGGAGTGACGCTTCTCTATGTGGCGTGTTCTGTGGAGTGACGCTTCTCTATGTGACGTGTTCTGTGGAGTGACGCTTCTCTATATGACGTGTTCTGTGGAGTGACGCTTCTCTATATGGCGTGTTCTGTGGAGTGACGCTTCTCTATGTGACGTGTTCTGTGGAGTGACGCTTCTCTATGTGACGTGTTCTGTGGAGTGACGCTTCTCTATATGGCGTGTTCTGTGGAGTGACGCTTCTCTATGTGACGTGTCCTGTGGAGTGACGCTTCTCTATGTGACGTGTTCTGTGGAGTAACGCTTCTCTGTGTGACGTGTTCTGTGGAGTGCCCTTCTCTATGTGACGTGTTCAGTGGAGTGACGCTTCTCTATGTGACGTGTTCAGTGGAGTGACGCTTCTCTATGTGACGTGTTCTGTGGAGTGGCGCTTCTCTATGTGGCGTGTTCTGTGGAGTGACGCTTCTCTATGTGACGTGTTCTGTGGAGTGACGCTTCTCTATATGACGTGTTCTGTGGAGTGACGCTTCTCTATATGGCGTGTTCTGTGGAGTGACGCTTCTCTATGTGACGTGTTCTGTGGAGTGACACTTCTCTATGACGTGTTCTGTGGAGTGACGCTTCTCTATGTGACGTGTTCTGTGGAGTGACGCTTCTCTATGTGGCGTGTTCTGTGGAGTGACGCTTCTCTATGTGACGTGTTATGTGGAGTGACGCTTCTCTATGTGACGTGTTCTGTGGAGTGACGCTTCTCTATGTGACGTGTTCTGTGGAGTGACGCTTCTCTATATGGCGTGTTCTGTGGAGTGACGCTTCTCTATGTGACGTGTTCTGTGGAGTGACGCTTCTCTATATGGTGTGTTCTGTGGAGTGACGCTTCTCTGTGACGTGTTCAGTGGAGTGACGCTTCTAAAAGTGACGTGTTCTGTGGAGTGACGCTTCTCTATATGACATGTTCTGTGGAGTGACGCTTCTCTAGGTGACGTGTTCTGTGGAGTGACGCTTCTCTATGTGACGTGTTCTGTGGAGTGACGCTTCTCTATGTGACGTGTTCTGTGGAGTGACGCTTCTCTATGTGACGTGTTCTGTGGAGTGACGCTTCTCTATGTGACGTGTTCTGTGGAGTGACGCTTCTCTATGTGACGTGTTCTGTGGAGTGACGCTTCTCTATGTGACGTGTTCTGTGGAGTGACGCTTCTCTATGTGACGTATTCTGTGCGGTGACGCTTCTCTATCTGACGTGTTCTGTGGAGTGACGCTTCTCTATGTGACGTGTTCTGTGGAGTGACGCTTCTCTATGTGACGTGTTCTGTGGAGTGACGCTTCTCTATCTGGCGTGTTCTGTGGAGTGACGCTTCTCTATGTGACGTGTTCTGTGGAGTGACGCTTCTCTATGTGACGTGTTCTGTGGAGTGACGCTTCTCTATGTGACGTGTTCTGTGGAGTGACGCTTCTCTATATGGCGTGTTCTGTGGAGTGACGCTTCTCTATGTGACGTGTTCTGTGGAGTGACGCTTCTCTATGTGACGTGTTCTGTGGAGTGACGCTTCTCTATGTGACGTGTTCTGTGGAGTGACGCTTCTCTATCTGACGTGTTCTGTGGAGTGACGCTTCTCTATGTGACGTGTTCTGTGGAGTGACGCTTCTCTATATGACGTGTTCTGTGGAGTGACGTTTCTCTATGTGACGTGTTCTGTGGAGTGACGCTTCTCTATCTGACGTGTTCTGTGGAGTGACGCTTCTCTATATGACGTGTTCTGTGGAGTGACGCTTCTCTATGTGACATGTTCTGTGGAGTGACGCTTCTCTATGTGACGTGTTCTGTGGAGTGACGCTTCTCTATATGACGTGTTCTGTGGGGTGACGCTTCTCTATGTGACGTGTTCTGTGGAGTGACGCTTCTCTATATGACGTGTTCTGTGGGGTGACGCTTCTCTATGTGACGTGTTCTGTGGAGTGACGCTTCTCTATATGGCGTGTTCTGTGGAGTGACGCTTCTCTATATGGCGTGTTCTGTGGAGTGACGCTTCTCTATATGGCGTGTTCTGTGGAGTGACGCTTCTCTATATGACGTGTTCTGTGGAGTGACGCTTCTCTATGTGACGTGTTCTGTGGAGTGACGCTTCTCTATATGACGTGTTCTGTGGAGTGACGCTTCTCTCTATGACGTGTTCTGTGGGGTGACGCTTCTCTATGTGACATGTTCTGTGGAGTGACGCTTCTCTATGTGACGTGTTCTGTGGAGTGACGCTTCTCTATATGACGTGTTCTGTGGGGTGACGCTTCTCTATGTGACGTGTTCTGTGGAGTGACGCTTCTCTATATGACGTGTTCTGTGGGGTGACGCTTCTCTATGTGACGTGTTCTGTGGAGTGACGCTTCTCTATATGGCGTGTTCTGTGGAGTGACGCTTCTCTATATGGCGTGTTCTGTGGAGTGACGCTTCTCTATATGGCGTGTTCTGTGGAGTGACGCTTCTCTATATGACGTGTTCTGTGGAGTGACGCTTCTCTATGTGACGTGTTCTGTGGAGTGACGCTTCTCTATATGACGTGTTCTGTGGAGTGACGCTTCTCTCTATGACGTGTTCTGTGGAGTGACGCTTCTCTATGTGACGTGTTCTGTGGAGTGACGCTTCTCTATGTGACATGTTCTGTGGAGTGACGCTTCTCTATGTGACGTGTTCTGTGGAGTGACGCTTCTCTATATGACGTGTTCTGTGGAGTGACGCTTCTCTATGTGACGTGTTCTGTGCAGTGACGCTTCTCTGTATGACGTGTTCTGTGGAGTGACGCTTCTCTATGTGACGTGTTCTGTGGAGTGACGCTTCTCTATGTGACGTGTTCTGTGGAGTGACGCTTCTCTATATGACGTGTTCTGTGGAGTGACGCTTCTCTATGTGACGTGTTCTGTGGGGTGACGCTTCTCTATGTGACGTGTTCTGTGGAGTGACGCTTCTCTATATGACGTGTTCTGTGGAGTGACGCTTCTCTATATGACGTATTCTGTGGAGTGACGCTTCTCTCTATGACGTGTTCTGTGCGGTGACGCTTCTCTATGTGATGTGTTCTGTGCGGTGACGCTTCTCTATCTGGCGTCTGATGATGGGTCTCGGTTTGGTTATGCCAGGAGATCGTTACCCGCCTGACTACATTGCGCCCGCTTTAAAGTTTGGTGGGGGAGGGGTAATGCGGGTGTTTTTCAGGCGTCGGCCTTTGTTCCAGTGAAGGGTTAATTCTTCAGCACAGGAGACGTTCTGGACAATTGCAGCTTCCACATTTCTGGGAACAGTTTGGGGTTCGGTCATTTCTGCTCCCCAGGACTGCGCCCCAGTGCACAAGCTCCATAAAGACACGGCTGGTTGGTTGGTTGGTGGGTTGATTGGCTGGTTGGTTGGTTGGTTGATTGGCTGGTTGGTTGGTTGGTTGGCTGTTCGGTTGCTTGGTTGATTGATTGGTTGGGCGATTGGTTGGTTGGTTGATTGGCTGGTTGGGTGATTGGTTGGTTGGTTGATTGGCTGGTTGGTTGGTTGGTTGGTCGGTTGCTTAGTTGGTCGGTTGCTTGTTTGATTCATTGGTTGGCTGGTTGGTTGGTTAATTGATTGATTGGTTGGGTGATTGGTTGGCTGGTTGGTTGGTTGGTTGGTTAATTGATTGATTGGTTGGGTGATTGGTTGGTTGGTTGGTTGGTTGGGGGAGTTTGTTGTAGAGGATCTTGATTGGCCGCACAGAGTCCTGACCTCAACCCCGTCCAACACTTTTGTGATAAACTAGAATGGAGATTAGGAGCCCGGCCCCCTCCCCCATCACAGTCTGACCTGACAAATGATCTTCTGGGCGAAGGGGAAAAAATTCCCAACTACACCCTAATATCCTGTAGAAAACTCCCAGAATAGTGAAAGAAGTTTTACTGCAAAGGGAGAAACAACCCCGATAGTAATGTCTATGGGTTTATAACGTGACATCATGAAAGCTCCTGGAGGTGGAAAGTTGAGGTGTCCCAATACTTTTGTCCATATATTGTGTGACTATTAGTAACTCTGTAACTGCACCAATGATACCGCTATATACGACCCCCACAACATGACCACACACACAGGTAGGGAGAGGCTGACCGTATCTATCGCTCCCTGTTATCAGCAACTACAGGCCAGGGACAGGCTGAATGTAGAAGAGGTGATTACAATCTATTGCTATCTGTTATCAGCCATTTAATGCTGGGATGAGGTTTACTGAAGGACAAGGGCATACAGCAGTGAGAACCTTCAGAGACATTTACATATGTTATTTGCTGTTTATGCAGAGCTTTATGGTTCATGAATCTAATGCCAGGATTAGTGAAGACTGACACACAGGTAGGGCAGTAAGACAGAGGACGAGCGTAGGGGGAGGGGGAGGGCGGTGAGATTAACGTGACTGCGTGACACCGGACACCTCCTATGGTTACTAGATCGGCTGCCACCCAGCACCTGTTACCTGCGCAGGAGACGAAAAATAACTCCAGGAAATATGAAAAGACTTCACCTGTGCGGACAATCCTGAGTGTCTATAGGACGAGTGGCGCCTGGCGGCCCCTTCTCCTATTTACACTGAGTGGAGATTATAAGAGCTGTCACTTATCTGATACAAAACGGTCACATAGAAAAACAATTGTGTCGGGTCTGTGATACACCAGACGCCGGGGATGATTCGCCACCGCAATAATTTAGAGAAGGGCAATCGACAGAAATGTCTCAGCAATTGGCAGCGGCGGCGGCGAATTATTATTACTGCGCCGCCTGCGGATTCCATCCATGTCCCTGGTTATGTTTCCCTATTAGGGCATGACCACACATGGCGGAATTCCTCCGCAACTGTCCGCATCAATGCCGCACAGAATCTGTGTTGCAGATTCTGCAGCGGATCTGCACAAAATGTGCAGAAAATTGATGCGGACTGGCCGCTGCGGACTGCAGGAAAAGTGCTTCTCTTCTCCCTATTCAGTGCAGGATAGAGAGAAGGGACAGCACTTTCCCTAGTGAAAGTCAAAGAAATTCATACTTACCGCCCGTTGTCTTGGTGACGCGTCCCTCTTTCGGCATCCGGCCCGACCTCCCTGGATGACGCTCCAGTCCATGTGACCGCTGCAGCCTGTGCTTGGCCTGTGATTGGCTGCAGCCGTCACTTACACTGAAACGTCATCCTGGGAGGCCGGACTGGAGACAGACGCAGGGAGTTCTCGGTAAGTATGAACTTATATGTTTTTTTACAGATACATGTATATTGAGATCGGTAGTCACTGTCCCGGGTGCAGAAACAGTTACTGCCGATCGCGTAACTCTTTCAGCACCCTGGACAGTGACTATTTACAGACGTCTCCTAGCAACGCTCCCGTCATTACGGGAGCCCCATTGACTTCCTCAGTCTGGCTGTAGACCTAGAAATACATAGGTCCAGCCAGAATGAAGAAATGTCATGGTAGTAAAAACAATACGCTCCGCAGCACACATAAGATCTGCGGACTTCATTGTGGAATTTTGACTCTCCATTGAAGTCAATGGAGAAATTCCGCCATGAGTCCGCAACCAGTCCGCCACTGCTCCGCAACAGACAGAGCATGCTGCGGACAACAAATTCCGCTCCGCAGCCTATGCTCCGCAGCGGAATTGTACGCATCGTGTAAACGAACACTGCTAAATTAAAGTGAAAGTCAATGGAGAAACGGCTCCGCTGCGGATTAACGCTGCGGAGTGTCCGCAGCGGAATTTAAGTGAAATTCCGCCATGTGTGAACCCGCCCTAACTCTACATCTGAAATTCATGTCTGTTTGCAAGAAGCCCGAGTTTGACGCGGCCTGAAGCCGGCTGATAATTTCGCTCTCGGTTGGCCCCGTAATGGCGCTGCGGTTATCTGCAACCGCCGTCTTGGGAGAACTTAAACAAATTCCAAAGGTTCCCACTATAAAAGTGCAGCAACAAATGTGTCAATTCTGTGTCGAAATTACTTCTCCCTCCGTCTCCTCAAACCAACATCACTCGGACAATTGTAGAAATTTTGTATTCTCTGCAGCTCCAGAAATGAGGAGTCGCCCAGACTTTTCGTTTCCTCGCTGAATATTCTATGAGTCCAATAGCGGAACAAAGACGATGACGAAGAGCGGAGAAAGAAGTCAGGAATACTGGTGAACAAAGTAACATCAACATTTACCAAGTGCACAAGACGTATGGCCAGAAAATAATACAGAAATTACAAGTCACCACATCTAAGCTGCAGAGACAAAACCTTGTATATAGGGAGCAGTATTAGGGCGGGTTCACACATAGCGGAATTTCACTTAAATTCCGCTGCGGACACTCCGCAGCGTTAATCCGCAGCGGAGCCGTTTCTCCATTGACTTTCACTTTAATTTAGCAGTGTTCGTTTACACGATGCGTACAATTCCGCTGCGGAGCATAGGCTGCGGAGCGGAATTTGGTGTCCGCAGCATGCTCTGTCTGTTGCGGAGCAGTGGCGGACTGGTTGCGGACTCATGGCGGAATTTCTCCATTGACTTCAATGGAGAGTCAAAATTCCGCAATGAAGTCCGCAGATCTTATGTGTGCTGCGGAGCGTATTGTTTTTACTACCATGACATTTCTTCATTCTGGCTGGACCTATGTATTTCTAGGTCTACAGCCAGACTGAGGAAGTCAATGGGGCTCCCGTAATGACGGGAGCGTTGCTAGGAGACGTCTGTAAATAGTCACTGTCCAGGGTGCTGAAAGAGTTACGCGATCGGCAGTAACTGTTTCTGCACCCGGGACAGTGACTACCGATCTCAATATACATGTATCTGTAAAAAAAAATATAAGTTCATACTTACCGAGAACTCCCTGCGTCTGTCTACAGTCCGGCCTCCCAGGATGACGTTTCAGTGTAAGTGACGGCTGCAGCCAATCACAGGCCAAGCACAGGCTGCAGCGGTCACATGGACTGGAGCGTCATCCAGGGAGGTCGGGCCGGATGCCGAAAGAGGGACGCGTCACCAAGACAACGGGCGGTAAGTATGAATTTCTTTGACTTTCACTAGGGAAAGTGCTGTCCCTTCTCTCTATCCTGCACTGAATAGGGAGAAGAGAAGCACTTTTCCTGCAGTCCGCAGCGGCCAGTCCCGCATCAATTTTCTGCACATTTTGTGCAGATCCGCTGCAGAATCTGCAACGCAGATTCTGTGCGGCATTGATGCGGACAGTTGCGGAGGAATTCCGCCATGTGTGGTCATGCCCTTATAGTAGTTATATACTTGTATATGGGAGCAGTATTATAGTAGTTATATTCTTGTATATAGGGAGCAGTATTCTAGTAGTTATATACTTGTATATGGGAGCAGTATTCTAGTAGTTATAATCTTGTATATAGGGGGCAGTATTATAGTAGTTATATTCTTGTATATAGGGGGCAGTATTATAGTAGTTATATTCTTGTATATAGGAAAAGTATTATAGCAGTTATATTCTTGTATATAGGGGCAGTATTATAGTAGTTATATTCTTGTATATAGGGGCAGTATTATAGTAGTTATATTCTTGTATATAGGGGCAGTATTATAGTAGTTATATTATTGTATATATGGGGCAGTAGTATAGTAGTTATATTCTTGTATATAGGACCAGTATTATAGTAGTTATATTCTTGTATATAGGGGGCAGTATTATAGTAGTTATATTCTTGTATATAGGGGGCAGTATTATAGTAGTTATATTCTTGTATATAGGGGGCAGTATTATAGTAGTTATATTCTTGTATATAGGGGGCAGTATTATAGTAGTTATATTCTTGTATATAGGAGCAGTATTATAGTAGTTATATTCTTGTATATAGGAGCAGTATTATAGTAGTTATATTCTTGTATATATGGGGCAGTAGTATAGTAAGTTATATTCTTGTATATAGGAGCAGTATTATAGTAGTTATATTCTTGTATATAGGGGGCAGTATTATAGTAGTTATATTCTTGTATATAGGGGGCAGTATTATAGTAGTTATATTTCTTGTATATAGGGGGCAGTATTATAGTAGTTATATTCTTGTATATAGGAGCAGTATTATAGTAGTTATATTCTTGTATATAGGGGGCAGTATTATAGTAGTTATATTCTTGTATATAGGAGCAGTAGTATAGTAGTTATAATCTTGTATATAGGGGGCAGTATTATAGTAGTTATATTCTTGTATATAGGGGGCAGTATTATAGTAGATATATTCTTGTATATAGGGGCAGTATTATAGTAGTTATATTATTGTATATAGGGGGCAGTATTATAGTAGTTATATTCTTGTATATAGGAAGCAGTATTATAGTAGTTATATTCTTGTATATAGGGGCAGTATTATAGTAGTTATATTCTTGTATATAGGGGCAGTATTATAGTAGTTATATTCTTGTATATAGGGGGCAGTATTATAGTAGTTATATTCTTGTATATAGGGGGCAGTATTATAGTAGTTATATTCTTGTATATAGGAGGCAGTATTATAGTAGTTATATTCTTGTATATAGGGGCAGTATTATAGTAGTTATATTCTTGTATATAGGAGCAGTAATTATAGTAGTTATATTCTTGTATATAGGAGCAGTATTATAGTAGTTATATTCTTGTATACAGGGGGCAGTATTATAGTAGTTATATTCTTGTATACAGGGTGCAGTATTATAGTAGTTATATTCTTGTATATAGGGGGCAGTATTATAGTAGTTATATTCTTATATATAGGGGGCAGTATTATAGTAGTTATATTCTTGTATATAGGGGCAGTATTATGTATTATTCTTGTATATAGGAGCAGTATATAGTAGTTATATTCTTGTATATAGGGGCAGTATTATAGTAGTTATATTCTTGTATATAGGGGCAGTATTATAGTAGTTATATTCTTGTATATAGGGGGCAGTATTATAGTAGTTATATTCTTGTATATAGGGGGCAGTATTATAGTAGTTATATTCTTGTATATAGGAGGCAGTATTATAGTAGTTATATTCTTGTATATAGGGGCAGTATTATAGTAGTTATATTCTTGTATATAGGGGCAGTATTATAGTAGTTATATTCTTGTATATAGGGGCAGTATTATAGTAGTTATATTCTTGTATACAGGGGGCAGTATTATAGTAGTTATATTCTTGTATATAGGGGCAGTATTATAGTAGTTATATTCTTGTATATTGGAGCAGTATTATAGTAGTTATATTCTTGTATATAGGAGCAGTATTATAGTAGTTATATTCTTATATATAGGGGGCAGTATTATAGTAGTTATATTCTTGTATATAGGGGCAGTATTATAGTAGTTATATTCTTGTATATAGGGGCAGTATTATAGTAGTTATATTATTGTATATATGGGGCAGTAGTATAGTAGTTATATTCTTGTATATAGGACCAGTATTATAGTAGTTATATTCTTGTATATAGGGGGCAGTATTATAGTAGTTATATTCTTGTATATAGGGGCAGTATTATAGTAGTTATATTCTTGTATATAGGGGGCAGTATTATAGTAGTTATATTCTTGTATATAGGGGGCAGTATTATAGTAGTTATATTCTTGTATATAGGAGCAGTATTATAGTAGTTATATTCTTGTATATAGGAGCAGTATTATAGTAGTTATATTCTTGTATATATGGGGCAGTAGTATAGTAGTTATATTCTTGTATATAGGAGCAGTATTATAGTAGTTATATTCTTGTATATAGGGGGCAGTATTATAGTAGTTATATTCTTGTATATAGGGGGCAGTATTATAGTAGTTATATTCTTGTATATAGGGGGCAGTATTATAGTAGTTATATTCTTGTATATAGGAGCAGTATTATAGTAGTTATATTCTTGTATATAGGGGCAGTATTATAGTAGTTATATTCTTGTATATAGGAGCAGTAGTATAGTAGTTATAATCTTGTATATAGGGGGCAGTATTATAGTAGTTATATTCTTGTATATAGGGGGCAGTATTATAGTAGATATATTCTTGTATATAGGGGCAGTATTATAGTAGTTATATTATTGTATATAGGGGGCAGTATTATAGTAGTTATATTCTTGTATATAGGAAGCAGTATTAT